>NC_047119.1:2991376-3283876 GCF_902500255.1 Thalassophryne amazonica
GAGTTTCTAACCAGATTGTTTAATAAAATCATGGAAAATGAGAGGAGACAAGTGCGCTGTTTCCTATTTTTAAGAACAAGGGTGATGTGCAGATCTGCAGCAACTACAGAGTCATAAAGCTGATGAGCCACAGCATGAGGATATGGATAATAGTAGTAAAAGCTAGGATTAGAAAACAGGTGAAGATATGTGAGCAGCAATATGGTTTAATACTGACAACGAGCACTACAGATGCAATGTTTGCTCTGAGAATACTGATGGAAAAGTATAGAGAAGGCCAGAAGGAGTTACATTGTGTGTTTGTGGATTTAGAGAAAGCTTATGACAGCATAAGATGTGCAGTAAGAATGAGAGATTCATTCAAGGTGGATGTAGGATTACACCAAGGATCAGCTCTGAGTCCTTTCTTGTTTGCAGTGGTGATGGACAGGTTAACAGATGAGATCAGACTGGAGTCTCCATGGACTATGATGTTTGCAGATGACATTGTGATCTGTAGTGAGAGTAGAGAGCAAGTTGGGTCTAGTCTGGAGAGGTTGAGATATGCTCTGGAGAAAAGGGGAATGAAAGTCAGTCGGAGCAAGACTGAGTCCATGTGTGTGAATGGGAGGGAGCCCAGTGGAATAGTACAGTTACAAGGAGCAGAAGTGGTGAAAGTAGATGAGTTTAAATATTTGGGGTCAACTGTTCAAAGTAATGGAGAGTGTTGTAAAGACGTGAAGAAGAGAGTGCAGGCAGGATGGAGTGGGTGGAGAAAGGTGGCAGGAGGGATTTGTGACCGAAGAATATCAGCAAGAGTGAAGGAGAAAGTTTACAAGACAGTAGTGAGACCAGCTATGTTGGACGGCTTAGCGACGGTGGCACTAACAAAAAGACAGGAGGCGGAGCTGGAGGTGTTGAGATTCTCTTTGGGAGTGACGATGATGGACAGGATTTGGAGGTGAGACTGAGATGGTTTGGACATGTGCAGAGGAGGGAACCAGGGTATATAGGGAGAAGGATGCTGAAGATGGAGCCACCAGGCAGGAGGAGAAGTAGGAGGACAAAGAGGAGGTTCATGGATGTGCTGAGGGAGGACATGCAGGTGGTTTGAGAGACAGAGGAAGACACAGGGGACAGGGTGAGATGTAAATGATTGATCTGCTGTGGCGCCCCCTAATGGGAGCAGCCGAAACAAGAAGATAAGCTTCACCACAAAGCTGAAAGAAGCTGTGGTTGTGGTCATATCTGTCTCTTTGCTTGCTTGTTTACGTGTTTGTGATGATGTCTACAAAAAGCAAAGAGTAATTTCAGTGAAACTTGATGGACAAAGTCAATGGGCTGTCCTCTCATAGCACATCATAGGTCAAAGGTAAAGCTCAAATCAGAGGTCTTCATTCGCTTTCACAAAGAACAATTTCAGTCCAAATTATTGACCATATCTCAGGAACTAGAAGAGATGCTCAACTGCAGTTTTCAGTAGAAATTTGTGCTCGCTTGGATTTATCAAATGCATCAAATCAAGCAAAGTCAAAACTCCAAAAATTAGCTGGCAGCCATGAGGCACTGCAATCATCTGACACCTTGTTAAGAAATAGAAACTGGCAGTATTGTCTTCTTAATCTGTCTGTTGCAGGCTGAGTAACTGTGTAATAAGGAGACCAATGAGGGAAGCCCACAAGACACCCATGACAACTCTGAAGTAGTTATAGGTTTCTTTGGCTGTGATTGGAGAGACTGTGCAGAGAGTAACGTCTGTTGCTTGCTTTGCCGCTCACAGTTGCATTGCATCAGAGTTGTCAGCGATGTCTTGGTGGCTTCCCTCACTAGTCTCCACAGTGCACCATCACACTGTGTTTGATGTGCTTTAGACATACTTACCGTATGGTACCATGCTCTTTTTGTTTATTGATCATTGATTTAAATGAATCCCAAGACATTTTTCAGTGACCTGCAAGTGTCCATGTGTCCATCCTCTGACTTGGCTGTAAAAGTGATAATTTAGTTGTGTTCTATTAAAAGCTGTGTACACTTAACCAAGCCATTATTTTTTATTTAGCTTAATTTAATTTAGATCATGTTGTAGACGTACAGTGATTTCACTGTGTGATTAAAGAGCATAATTAAAAATAAATACAATAAAGCTTGTTTTTTTATGTGATGATTAAAAAAAATTCCAGGGGGAGGTTGTTAAATTTCAGAACGTATGAGTTATATATGAGATTAAACTAAGTAAAATTTTCAGAAACTTAAAACATGCATTTTGTTGTTTTCTTGTCACACATTAGTTGTAAACCAGAAGTTTTGGCACAATTTTACAAGTCACTGTTGTTAAGTTTTATGCCTTTAGAAGCTGTGCTTGCTTGTGTTTCTGACCTGTTTCTCTCATTGATCCTCTTTCCCGAAAAGCACGGTGTTATAACAACAGAGGAAGAACAGTATTTAATAGAGCCATTAAAGAACATATCCTCTACAACCAGCAGTGAGCGGAACCTGGACCAAGCACAGCCACATGTTATTTATAAAATGTCTGCCATTCCCTCACCGCAAGAGCCTAGCCAGGAGTTCAGCTGTGGCATTTCAGGTTGGTGAACCTCCATCTGGGTTGGACTTGTGTGGGTGGAACTGACGTAAAGGAATAACTATACATAGCAGGTTGAAGGAAGTGCTGGTTTGGTTCTAGGCCCAGGTTCTGGTAGACATAACCAGGCCCCTTGTGTGCTGTAGTTGCCCCCAACCTGGACACCTTTAAACCAGTGAGAGTTCTTGGCTGCATTGAAATTGTGGGACTTTTATAGAAACACAAATCCTTTTATCCATTTATAGAAGCAACAATCGTGTTCAGAATTCAGAGCTCAGACAAGCCAGTTCTGCCAAACGCTTTGCTGAGATATGACGGAATTGGGCACAGAACCACGTGGATATTTAGGTTTTTGGGCTAATGTCTTTAAGAAAATGCAAAGGCTTGTCATCACCGGGAAGCTAGCATGTTCTGACATGTAACGCCTGAGAGCTTTTCCCAGAGTGCATAGGTCATAAAGCAAAGGATTTAGCTTTAAGGTTGAACGTAGGGTTGGGGCGACTAATCATTAGTCGACTAGTCGGTGACTAAATTTGACTTTGAATGGATTAAGTCAATTTTGAATCTTCATGGTGAAACTCAAATGTGACATTTATTTGAAGAAACATAAGCACAAAATCACAAATAAAAAAAACAGCATTACCATGAAGACTATACCTGCATTCATTTACTAGGTATAGATGACCCATCTGAGCCGACTAACTCACCTGCCAAGGGTCACACACTGGTGGCAGCTCCAGCAGGTCTCTTCTTTTAAGGGTTAAATGAACTTAATACACGGCTTTCGACTAGTCGACTAATTAAAAAACAGTTGAATGTTAGCTAGTCATAGTCAACTATTACGACTAGTTGTCCCAACCCTAGTTGAACGCAGTTCATCAGGACTAACGCACCTCCTCTTCCTGTCCTTCACAGACCTCATTAAAAACAGCGCCCCCTGCCAGAGTATCTCATCTTCCGTTGTCCCTAAAAATGACAGCGAGCTGTCGAGCAGCACTCACAGGCAGAGGCGCTCTGTCAGCACTGAGCGTTTTGTGGAGACCCTCGTAGTGGCGGATAAAATGATGGTCGGTTACCACGGACGCAAAGACATTGAGCACTACATCTTGTCTGTGATGAATATTGTAAGTTTGAGCCTACTTTTTGGTCATGTTTTGTTAATTACTGACTGGTTGAAGATTGTGGGTTGTGACATGTGGATGTCTGACTTTGTGTCTTTTCTTCTTTTCTGGAGGTCAGGTTGCCAAACTTTACCGTGATGCCAGTCTAGGAAATGTTGTGAACATTATCGTGACCCGGTTGATCGTTCTGACTGAAGATCAGGTGAGGAAGATGTATATGTTCTGTCATGTCTGACTTTGAACCAAGCCGGTCATGCCGTTATCTTCAGCTAGATACTCGGCGTTTCAGTGAAATGGAGAGCGCGGTATTGTTTTCACTGGTGTGTGTGTGTGTGTGTGTGTTGGTGATAACTCAAAAATAGCTGAATGGAATTCCTACAAACTTGGTGGAAATATTACTTGAATAGATATCTAGAGATTTTGGAGTACTTTGGTGAAAGGTCAAGAAAAACATGGCTGGACCCCCCTTTTTTAAATATCTCAACAAACAAGATGCCTAGATGGATCAAATTTTGGTGGGAATATTAATTAAAATATCTAAAGCATATATTGATCAGCAAAATATTTGTGATTCACTGGTATGAATGACTTCATAATGAAGTCACACAAAGGTCATGTGATGAAGTCATACATAGTCAAAAACACCATTACAGACACATGTATATTTACATCTACCTTTGTATAGCTGTGTGTAGAGCGTACAGGGTATGCATCAGCCCTCTGATGGCTTTTATTTTGAAGCTGCAGTAACTGTAAACCTGACATGCTCAGCGTCCGTGCGCTGGCTGCAGCATTTTGTGTGACTGCTGGTGGTTGAAAAGTAGACAGCAGAGAGAGACTATTCTCCATGTGGCCACTACTTAAGATGAAAGATGTTCTCAGGCGTCTTTCCTCAGGGAGGCTTCATTGAAGATATTTACATTCACTGACTAATGGCAGAAACAGAGTGTTTTGTTACCGTCTGCTTTTCTAACGTTATAGAGGCTCTCGATGCAGGAGAGAAGCCACAAAACCATGTTCATGCTTTCATCCAGTGTCCACACATAATCAGGATGTGAAGGAACACATTACATGTAATCAGATTACAAACAAATTGTAACTATAATCAGACCAGATTACATTACATCAGATTATAGTTACATACATTGTCAAAGATTACTTGCTTACATTTTAATTTTTAAAATATGGAAGTTTTTAAATTATTCAATTTTTTTCAGTGATCTGATGCTATTAACTCATCGACTCAAAGTGAACTAGAAGCTGCTCTATCTACGGAGCCACTAGAGGTCAGTCTTCAACTAATAGTTGGGCTTGTTCCCAAGGTGCAGCCAGTGGGTTAGACATCACTGTGTGGGCAGTCAGTCAGTCAGTCAGTCAGTCAGTCAGTCAGTCAGTCAGTCAGTCAGTCAGTCAGTTATGCAACATTTCAGTGTGAGTGAGATAACTTCAGTTGTACTCGCCCAGATGTCTCCAAACTTTGTATATAAATTATGCATAGTGCCCCCAAAGAAGCCTCGTGATTTGAGGTCAAAAAGTCAAAGGTCAAGGTCAGTAGAGCATACTTTTGAAAAATAGTGAGTGCTCCAGTAAAGTATCAAAATAATATTAGTTTTAAACACTTGTGCAAATTAAAAAAGTTCTCCTCTTATGTAGGACACTCTCTAGGATTTGTCTCAGCATTGAGTGGCTCTGGGTGGGGTTTAAAAATTCTGAGCATTTGTCAACAGCTGCTTGGCTTGCATGTTGGCACCCAACACCTCTGGATAAGGAAACACTCTCATGGTGGATACAAAGGCGACCAAACCATCAAACAATTACAGATGGAAGTGTGGAGACGAGTGTGAACCCAGTAGGCCAGAAACAGGAAGTGAGGCTATACAGAGAGAACACGGAGAAAACGAATCAGAGAGCATGGAGGATAATAATGACACACACAGAGTAAGAAGCAGAAACAAGAAACAACTACAAAAATGTGACCAATGACACTGAAGAGATAAACTTAACAGAATATAACAAATCCCAATTAAATATCTGTCATTCACATTATGGTGACAGAAAAGAACAACTACAAAGCAAAGCAACTAATTTGAGGATGACATATATCAATATGACATCAACTACTTCTGAAGCAATAGTTACTAAAGGTTCTCATGCTCATCCTCTTTGTAATATTCCAGCCACATATTGCAATGAATTTAGTGTGACTGGTGACCCCAGAGCAGAGAACAACAGTGTTTGGTAAAAACAACAGTCTTTATTGGTAGCTGTAGCACAAGTTATCCTGTACTGGCAACACAGAAGCAGTACACAAAAACACAGCACATTTGAGAGCACTGGCAACTGTGGAATCCAGAAAAGCAGACAGAATGTTATAGTAAGATGAATGAACAAAGTTAAGACCCAAAATGCAGGGAGTATGGAAAAAAAAGCCAAATAATTTATTGTGTAACAGAAAATAGTAAAAATGTGCAAAGTCCAAGCAGGAGACACCAGGGCAGGGAGATGCTGAGTTCCCAGACCAGGTGGTGAGTGGAATCAGAACCAGGGCCAGGCGGCCATGATGTAGCTGACAGGTGGCAAGAAAGCTGGAGGCACAAGAAACAGAGTAGTGAAAAAAATTCAAGGAACTGATCACAGAGGAACATTCAAGGAATATTTTACAGATAAAGTAAACTGAGGCCAGGTACCACTCAGGCAAAGCTGAGTTTCTGGCAATTGTAGGGAGGCATGACTGGGGTTTAAATACAGGTGATGTTGATTGCTGGCAGGTGTAAGGAATCAGCTGAGTGACGCAACATCTAGAGAAACAGGAAGGGAGGGGGACCAGAGCAGACACCAAGGCAGCACAACAGGTCAGGGTAAACAATGAGAGCAGTCCGCATGGCAAAAATTCCAGTGTGAGGCAAAAAGGCAAACCAAGAAATGAGGCAGAGAGTCAAAACACAGTGAAACACACCAAGCAATGGTGCTCAGTGACGACAGGCAAATATCAGCAAACACAAGGAGATGGTTAGGGTCGGCAACTGGAGATCAAATACAGAGGACGACAGCATTAAAGCTAGACGTTTTGGCACTAGAGTGACGGGCTGTGTGTAGATAAACTGTGTAACTCCATAAACCAGGAAATAAGAGTGCATGTGAAATCGGGAGCCTGAGTGCTTGTAAACAGGAAGTAAAGTCAGTCAAAGTACACAAGGAACAGACATAACAGAATAAGAGCGTGAGGAGAAAAAGAGCCTGGAGAATTCACTAGGAGAGACAATAAGAAGGTAACACTAAATAAAAACATTGCTGGAGTATATTCACTAGGAAACACTATCCAAGAGAACAGAATACAACATGAAGCATGACATGTTCATTAAATTACATTTTTTTTCTACTCTCTGCTCTCTGACTCATAAGTCTTTCTCTTGGTGTCCCTACCTTTGCTATGAGTCAAACTGATCCAACAGTTAGTCCATGAATCACCTGTTACCTACAGGTGCCTCTCCTCCATGTAATGAAGGCAGAAAATGCTGTCCCACTGGTTAACACTGTTGCCTCACAGCAAGAAGTTCATGGGATCAGGGAATGGTGGTTGCACTGATAAATTGAGGTTTATAACAGGATTTTGAATGGCAAAGGTAGTTTTTTTGTTTGTTTTGTTAAGGTGGGTAAATGGAAATCTTGATTGGAGTGAGGGTATGTGTGGATGCAATAACCCCATCAAGAGCCACCCTTGAGCTGCCTGTGGTGCAACTCAAAGTGGTGCTCAACAGTGAATTCCATCATAAAGTAGAAAAAACAGTGCAACATACCATAATGTCATGCTGTATTTCTTTTTTGTGGTGTTTTGCAGCCTAATCTGGAGATTAATCATCATGCAGACAAATCTCTAGACAGTTTCTGTAAATGGCAGAAGTCCATCCTGTCTCATCATGGCAACAGTATTCCAGAAAATGGGATGGCTCACCATGACAACGCCGTTTTAATCACCCGGTAAGCATTTGAGGCGTATGCTCTACAACACACCAGTAAAGTGATCCAACATGGACACATACTTCAAAGCATAACATTTGTTTCATCCAGTTTTTACTTACTCTAAACTGTAAGTAACACTAATTTTCTCATTTTCAGCAAATAGTTTGCAGGTTATTTTCTGTGGCGCTGACGCATAAAGGATGTGTGTTTGTGGTTCGGCTCCAGATGGTAAATGAGCGCTTGCATTTGGTAACAGTGGTGACTAGCAGCACAAAAAGTTCCAAATGTCCAGTTTTTGGTCACTTATTCTACCTGCAGCTGTGGGAGCTGATGAGAACAGAGGCCACAGTTGTTGAAGGTAGCTGTCTCAGAAGGACCTGTCACACACGTTTCCATAAAACAGCCAACCTCTATTATTACCTGAAATTGGCTTCAGTGTTGCCAGAAGTGTTTTGGCTGCAAAACCTAGCAACTTACATATAAATTCCCCCCACTGGTTTAGTCTAGACAACGGATGGGGTTCTCTGATTGACATGAGCTATTGCCAAGATTTTTGACCTTTAGGGTTTTGTTAAAAACAGCGTTTCTATCATTAGATCATTAGTGTTTGCTTGCTTGTTGTCAGCTGATATTCTCCAGTTCCTTTGGCTTCAGTTTTTATTGTTGCTCGTACTTTCACTCAGTAAGCAGCAGCATGTGGACTTGACTATTTAGTGGGATCTATGTGCAACAGCTTAGAGGTTTAGTGCATAGCAGAAACTGTATCTTATTCTTTATTTGGCAAAATGACAAATCGGATAGTCTGTTTTAAGGGTTGATACAGGATGACTCCCCAAAAACCCAGAACCCATAAAAATTGTAATAAATCCTACACAGGTCCAGTAAATTTCTTGGAATTTGCTGGACTTAAACTTCAGTCTGTGTACAGTCATTTCCCCAAAGTTTCAGTTATCTTGGTTGCATTGAATAAAAGTCATGTTCTTTCAAACTTATGCCCCAAATGGTTTGTTGATTTGTTAGCAAAACAGGCCTCCAGGCAAAATGTCATTTCCTTGGTTGACCAAGACATGTTGGGGAAGATGATCAGAACAATGGTCTTCCCCAACATGTAAGGGCATTCCTATCCATCCACGTCATTCCCAAAGAAAATTGCATCTTCAATTCTGTCTCCTGGCAGCACGGTGGATTAATGGTTAGCAATGTTGCCTCACAGCGAGAAGGTCATGGGTCTGATTCCCACCTGTGGCCTTTCTGTGTGCAGTTTGCATGTTCTCCCCATGTTTGCATGGGTTTCCTCCGGGTGCTCCGGTTTCCTCCCACATCCAAAGACATGCGGGTTAGGTGGATTGGAATCTTTAAATTGTCCATAGGTGTGCGAGTGGGTGTGAATGTGTTTGTGGTCCTGTGACAGACTGGCGTCCTGTCCAGGGTGAACCCCACCTCGTGCTCTATGACTGTTGGGATAGGTTCCAGCCCCCCTGCGACCCTTAATTGGACTAGGCGGTTGAAGATGAGTGGGCGTGTGAATTCTGTCTCCTGTCTTTTGTTAGTGTCACGGTCTCTAAACCATACAACATAGCTGGTCTCACTACTGTCTTGTAAACGTTCTCCTTCATGCTTGCTGATATTCTTCAGTCACAAATCACTCCTGCCACCTTTCTCCACCCACTCCACCCTGCCTGCACTCTCTTCTTCACCTCTCTAATACATTCTTCATTACTTTGGACAGTTGACTCCAACTATTTAAACTCATCTACTTTCACCACTTCTACTCCTTCTAACTGCACTATTCCACTGGGCTCCCTCCCATTCACACACATGTACTTAGTCTTGTTACTGCTGACTTTCATTCTCCTGCTCTCCAGAGCATATCTCCAACTCTCCAGGCTAGACTCAACCTGCTCTCTACTCTCACGACAAATCACAGTGCCATCTGCAAACACCATAGTCCATGGAGACTCCTTTCTGATCTCATCCGTCAACCTGTCCATCACCACTGTGAACAAGAAAGGACTCAGAGCTGATCCTTGTTGTAATCCCACCTCCATATCGAATGAGTCTGTCATTCCTACTACACATCTCACCGCTGTCATACTATCCTTGTACATATCCTGCACTACCCTCACATACTTCTCTGCCACTCCGGACTTCCTCATGTAATAGCACAAGTCTTCTTTTGGCACCCTGTTATAAGCTTTCTCTAAATCCACAAACACACAATGTAACTCCTTCTGGCCTTCTCTATACTTTTCAGTCAGTATTCTCAGCACAAACATTGCATCTGTAGTGCTCATTCTCAGCATGAAACCATATTGCTGCTCACAGATCTTCACCTGTTTTCTAAGCCTAGATTCTGCTACTCTTTCCCATAACTTCACGCTGTGGCTGATCAACTTTATGCCTCTGTAGTTATTGCAGCTCTGTACATCACCTTTGTTTTTCAAAATATGAACCAACACACTTCTCAGGCATCATCTCTCTTAGAAACTCTACTGCCATCTCTCCTAGACATTTCCATGCCTCCATTGGAATGCTTTCTGGACCAACTACCTTTCCACTCTTCATTCTCTTCATAGCTGTCCTTACTTCTTCCTTACTAATCTCTTGCACTTCCTGATTTACTCTCTTCACATCATCCAGCCTTTTCTCTCTCTCATTTTTTTCATTCATCACCTCCTCAAAATATTCCCTCCACCTTCTCAACGCACTCTGCTCACTTTTTAGCACATTACCACCTGCATCTTTTACCACCCTTACCTGCTCCACATCCTTTCCAGCTCTGTAACTTTGTCTGGCCAATCGGTACAAGTCCTTTTCACCTTCATTACGATTCAACTTATTGTACAACTCACTATTTGTTTTTTCCTGAGTTTTTGCCTCTTCTCTTTTTCATCTTACACCGCATCTCCTTGTACTGTTGTCTACTTTCTTCATCTCTCTGACTTTCGCAATTCTTTTTTGCCAACTTCTTGCTCTTTATGCTTTCCTGGACTTCTTCATTCCACCACCAAGTCTCCTTGTCTTCCTTCCACTGTCCAGATGTCATACCCAGTACTGTCCTAGCTGTCTCCCTCACCACAGTCTGCAGTACTTTTCCAGTTGTCCAAAATTGCTTCCCCTCCATCCAGTGCTTCTCTCACCTGCTCACTGAATTTCACACAACAGTCTTCCTCCTTCAGCTTTCACCATCTGATCCTTTGTTGAGTTCTCACTCTCTTCTTCTTCTTCACCTCTAAAGTCATCCTACAAACAACCATCCTATGCTGTCTAACGACGCTCTCTCCTGCTACCACCTTATAGCCTAATTTCTTTTAGCTTGGATCTCCTACACAGAATGTAGTCCACCTGTGTGCACCTTCCTCCACTCTTATATGTTCCCTGTGTTCCTCTCTTTTCTTAAAGTAGGTATTCACCACAGCCATTTCCATCCTTTTTGCAAAATCTACCACCATCGGTCCTTCCACATTCCTGTCCTTGATACCATATCTACCCATTACTTCCTCATCACCTCTGTTCCCTTCACGAACATGACCATTGAAGTCTGCTCCTATCACCACTCTTTCATGCTTGGGTTCACTCTCCACCACCTCATCTAACACACTCCAGAAATCTTCTTTCTCCTTCTTCCTGCAACCAACCTGTGGGGGCATATGCACTGACTGTGAGAAATCTTGGAGTCATTTTTGATCAGGATATGTCATTCAAAGCGCATATTAAACAAATATGTAGGACTGCCTTTTTGCATTTACGCAATATCTCTAAAATCAGAAAGGTCTTGTCTCAGAGTGATGCTGAAAAACTAATTCATGCATTTGTTTCCTCTAGGCTGGACTATTGTAATTCATTATTATCAGGTTGTCCTAAAAGTTCCCTAAAAAGCCTTCAGTTGGTTCAGAATGCTGCAGCTAGAGTACTGACGGGGACTAGAAGGAGAGAGCATATCTCACCCGTGTTGGCCTCCCTTCATTGGCTTCCTGTTAATGCTAGAATAGAATTTAAAATTCTTCTTCTTACTTATAAGGTTTTGAATAATCAGGTCCCATCTTATCTTAGGGACCTCATAGTACCATATTACCCCATTAGAGCGCTTCGCTCTCAGACTGCGGGCTTACTTGTAGTTCCTAGGGTTTGTAAGAGTAGAATGGGAGGCAGAGCCTTCAGCTTTCAGGCTCCTCTCCTGTGGAACCAGCTCCCAATTCAGATCAGGGAGACAGACACCCTCTCTACTTTTAAGATTAGGCTTAAAACTTTCCTTTTCGCTAAGGCTTATAGTTAGGGCTGGATCGGGTGACCCTGGACCATCCCTTGGTTATGTTGCTTTAGACGTAGACTGTGTTTCATAATTATTGTATGGCCTTGCCTTGCAATGTGGAGCGCCTTGGGGCAAGTGTTTGTTGTGATTTGGCGCTATACAAGAAAAAAGTTGATTGATTGATTGATTGATGATATTCATCATCATCAACACAGATTAAGGACCATTACAACCGGATTAAAGATGGCCCACAGCGGCGGAGGGCGCGCCACGCTCCGAGCGGCCATTGACAGGCTGAAATGACCAGATCATTTCCAAAGTGAAGGCTATGTTGATCCAGGATGTCGTGTGACTACCAGAGACATCACAGAAAATGTGGACATCAGCACTTTTGCGGCACATTCCACTGTTACAGGAGATTTTGTAATGAAAGATGTGCGGAGGAATTTGCGCGTCGGGATGGAGCCGCTCATTGGCGCACAACAAACACCTCTGTGTTGGAAGCCTCACAGGACAAGTTGTGGCATGCCCAGCTGTTACACATTTTCTTGGATAGTCACTCGACTGAAAAGCCACCGAAAGCCGTCTGAATCTTCCGAATTTTTTTTTTATTTTTAGTAAATTTGCAAAAATTTCAAACAAAATAAATCTTTTTTTTTTCATTTTGTCATTATGGGTGTTGTGAGTAGAATTTTGAGGAGTATAAATGAATTTCATCCATTTTGGAATAAGGTTGTAATATAACAAAATGTGGAAAAAGTGAAGTGCTGTGAATACAATCATCAAACCCCGAAGGATCTGTTTGCATTAATTCGGTGGACAATTTAGAAATAACGAACCCTTCAAATGGCAGTGAGTTTGTCCTTAACTTCAACTGGGTCATTGTGTTCATACTAACATAAATCACAACCACAAACTGGAATTGGATTCATGTGGCTTCAGGCCACTGTGTGACAAAGACAAATATAATTTTTTTAATCCTTGTCTTTGCAAGTGAGATTTTTAGAGAACTTTGTAAAATAGCAGCGCCATTTTGACCAAAGCTGACTTTCCTCCTAACAATCCCCTGTAAAACAGTCAATTGCAACATTAAAAACACGATGGTTAGATGACATTAGATATTATATATAATACAAATAATGGATGGTAAGGAGTCCAACATAGAGAAATATTGTACGCCTCGTCCAATATAACTTTTCTTCATCCAATATTTCTCTATGTTGGATGACTTGCCATCCATCAATTGTTATGTTCTCCACCCCCCTCCCAAATTAAGCAAACAACAAAGAGTCAAGTAAATTAGATCAATTTATTTTGTTGTGAACAGCAGATGAATGCTTCTAAAACATCAGTAGCATGCTTGTCTACCTTCTTAGTGTTTTTGGCATCCTTGGAGTTCAATATCTCCACCAGTTCTTTCTCTGTGAACTCAGCAAACCTCGCTGGCAGACGATTTTCTGCTGTTGTTGACATGTTTGTTGCCTTTTTTTCAACCAGCGTCTGTTAGCTAGTTCCTGACCTTTGCATGCCGTGCTCTGATTGGCTAGCTGTTGGCAGTAAGCTCTAACGCTATTGGTCAGTGGGAACTGATCCAGTATAACTTTTGGTCCTAGCCTTTTTGGATCCCTTTGGATCCAACATAACTTTCTGGCGCCAAGCATGCCAAAATACAGGTAAATGATGGACAGAAAGGTTAATCTGCAATCTGAGTGGAGAACATGTATATATATATATATATATATATATATATATATATATATATATATATATATATACACAATAAGAATAAAAAAAATAGAAAAAAGGCCTTGCTCCATGACATAGCTGCAATATAGCTGAGAGTCTACACAATTGCGTCACCGCAGCACCACTGTCTAATGTCATGGTGACCAAAAAGTGACATTTTCACACTGTCATACCAGTGCAGAAATGGTTACTTGGTACCTTGTCTGACAGCCCTGGTATGAAAAAGGTGTGTGGCTTCCAATGCTGTGAGATTGGGTTGAGTTATTTATAATAAAGTTGACGTTTGAAGTTTAAAACATCAAGCCTCAGTTACATTTCTTTGTCATAAGGGTTTGATAATGAAATGTTCAGAATCATTGCCATTTTTTATAAATGTATATATCGACAGATAAATTAATGTGGAATTTTGTTTTTGCTCCCTAATATCAGTATCGGCTCCCCCAAAAAATCCGTATTGGTTGGGCTGCACGAGTGATCTGAAGGAACCACTAGATGTCATTGGCATTAGGTCTCTTAGGAGTATCCTTGGGTACAGCTGGAATGACTTTGTGTCAGTTACTTACTTTATTTGGGGGTCTCATTTGGGGAGTCGGACTTGCATTGTGAGGAGTATCAGCTGCAACACGACATTTTCTCCATGTGGGTTGTTTCTCTGGACAAGATCCAACACGTAGGTGTCTCAGTGCTGAGGACCGCAGTGGCTGGAGAAGGCCAAGGATACGGATGGGTTTCACCTGACTGTATCTTGACTTTTGAGAACTGAGGATGGACCAGTGTCGCCGACGAACGGTCCCCCTAAAAATTGGTCTGCCCAGTCTCCACTGCGCATGCGCCATTAGCCGCAGTTCACCGATTATCACCTCATTTCTGCTTCAAACTGCCTCCAGTCATCATCTGTCTCAGCCACAGATATCTGAAGGGTTTGTACAACAAACATTTCCACATACATTCAGGATTATTTCATCATAAAAGACGAAGGAAACGATCAGAGTGCCGCAGCTACACAAGCTGCTAGCTGATGTGTTCACTGCATGTCGGTCCTTTCACAGTGTCACCAAGTATCACCTCATTTCTGCTTCAAACTGACTTCAGAATGATTTAAGAGGTTTTACTTTGTCATCTGATGGTTAATAATCACATTAATCCATTTGAGCGCTTTGGGTGAAGAGACTCCGTCTCAGACGAGCTGCTGAGCTCCAAAATGACACATGCGCAGTGGAGGCAGGGCGGACTGATTTTGAGGAGGAGCTGTTTGGTCTGTGACACCGGTTGTCTGCCTGAGTGGTTGCCATCCAGGACCCAAAGTGATTCCATGGTGTGGAAGATATGGATGTGTTGCACCGGCACCTTTCCAGACCTGACTGACTGATGCACTGTTGTAGTCTTTGTGTCCACCATCGTTAAACTGATGTCCACTGTGCTCTTACGTCTTTGTCAGTCCTTGTGCTGGACGGTGTTTTGAGCCTCTGTTGTTTTTTTGGAATGTGGCCTGTCACATTAAAAAATTACACTAATGGAAATTAAATAAAAAATAAATAAGATGTTCTAAATGAGGTCAGGATTAAAACTCATTGGCTTGGAGGGAAAAAGAAAAGGACTTAGTGGAGAGAGAGGAAGAGAGGAGAAGGAGCCTGAAATTAAATTAGCTTTGCCCTTGGTTTTAATAGATTAAAAGCTTTAAGTGTGATTGGATCATTCATTTGAAATGTATGATGTGCTCTGGCTTTTTTTTTTTTGCGCGTTACTCTGTTGGATTGCCTGCTTGTGCATTACGGGAGGCCGTGTTAGACTTGAGCCTTCCAGTTTATTCTCAGCGGGATTTTCAAATCTGAGCACTGCACGTTCGCTGGAGGACGTTCACAAACCGTCTCTTCGATAGATGGAGCTGTGAAGCAGGTTTGTGACTTTATTATTATTATATGCCAAATCCTGTGGATGACCAGGCCTGTGAGTGAAAATGTGAGGGATAGAATGGAGCAAAACACTGATACAAAACATTTTAAAAAAGCAGAGTTTTAATTGAATTGTTTGTGTTTTTAAATCTTTTGCTTTTCTTTTCCTTTAGGTACGACATCTGCACCTACAAGAACAAACCCTGCGGCACTCTAGGTGAGTGAGAAACATAAATAGATTTGTCAGATTTAAGTCTTTTGCCACATGTTTTTGTGGTTTATGCTTATTGCACAGTGACTGTGGTACCTTGCACTTTCCTTCAGATTTTTCCAGTGTTTTTTCTTCTGGCTTTTCCTGTGCTACCTTGCGGCCTGCTGCCATTACCCACAGTGTGATTTTTCTTGCCACATCCTCTTCCTCTTGGCCTTGTTCCTGTATTCATGCAGTTGTAGAATAAAGTGGTCTTGATATCACTGAGCCACCTTCTGCTGAATCCCCATCTGGTTTCAACTGTGGCTTCATCATCTTTTGGGGGCTTTTCTCCAGTGCGGTCTGGTGCAAATCATGTTCCATTCCAAATCCTGTATCACCAAGTCCACAGCAAAATCATCAGTGCTAATTCAACTCCCATAGTGTGAAAATTAACACCACACATAAGTTTATTTAATTATCACTGGTTCTGAGTTAACATTACATTTTTTTATTGTGTTAACATATTAACTATTTAATAACATTAACTTTCTTACTTTATGATGGATGAACGTCTGTTGGGTATACGAGGTCTGTTAGAAAAGTATCGGACCTTTTTTTTTTTTTTTGCAAAAACCTGATGGATTTGAATCACGTGTGTTTGCATGAGCAAACCTTCAACCTTCGTGTGCATGCGTGAATTTTTTTGTGTCAGTTGCTGGCAAGCAGCCTTTGTGTGAGGATGTGTTTAGTGCTCTCATCGGATTTTCATTGCAAGGAAAATGATGGAACGACTGGAGCAGCGCGACTGCATCAAATTTTGTCAGAAACTGGGCAACAGCCAGGTGGAAACCATTCGGATTATTCAGACAGCTTTCTGGGCACCACACAGATTAAGGAGCGGTACAACTGGTTTAAAGACGGCCGCACAACAGTGGAGGCCGGAAATTGCGGAAGAGGTGGAGATCAGCACGTTTTCGGCACATTCCACTGTGACAAGATTTGGCCATGAAAAGAGTTGCAGCGAAATTCATGCTGAAGCTGCTGACGGCGGAGCAAAAGTGCCTCCATGTTGAAGTCTCACAGGACATGCTGTGACATGCCCACCTCTTCCACAATTTCTCGGATAGTCACACGACTGAAAAGCCACTGAAAGCCGTCTGAATAATCCGAATGGTTTCCACCTGGCTGTCGCCAGATGGAAACCATGACCAGCCCACCTCACCAACCAAGGCGAGGTGGGCTTCATAGATAATTGGCAAAACTTCTGTGGAAAACCTGGTCTTGTTAGGAGAGACGGCATCCATCCCACTTTAGATGGAGCAGCTCTCATTTCTAGAAACCTGGCCAGTTTTCTTAAATCCTCCAAACCGTGACTATCCAGGGTTGGGACTAGGAAGCAGAGTTGTAGTCTTACACACCTCTCTGCAGCTTCTCTCCCCCTGCCATCCCCTCATTACCCCATCCCCGTAGAGACGGTGCCTGCTCCCAGACCACCAATAACCAGCAAAAATCTATTTAAGCATAAAAATTCAAAAACAAAAAATAATATAGCACCTTCAACTGCACCACAGACTAAAACAGTTAAATGTGGTCTATTAAATATTAGGTCTCTCTCTTCTAAGTCCCTGTTAGTAAATGATATAATAATTGATCAACATATTGATTTATTCTGCCTTACAGAAACCTGGTTACAGCAGGATGAATATGTTAGTTTAAATGAGTCAACACCCCCGAGTCACACTAACTGTCAGAATGCTCGTAGCACGGGCCGGGGCGGAGGATTAGCAGCAATCTTCCATTCCAGCTTATTAATTAATCAAAAACCCAGACAGAGCTTTAATTCATTTGAAAGCTTGACTCTTAGTCTTGTCCATCCAAATTGGAAGTCCCAAAAACCAGTTTTATTTGTTATTATCTATCGTACTCCTGGTCGTTACTGTGAGTTTCTCTGTGAATTTTCAGACCTTTTGTCTGACTTAGTGCTTAGCTCAGATAAGGTAATTATAGTGGGCGATTTTAACATCCACACAGATGCTGAGAATGACAGCCTCAACACTGCATTTAATCTATTATTAGACTCTATTGGCTTTGCTCAAAATGTAAATGAGCCCACCCACCACCTTAGCCACACTTTACATCTTGTTCTGACATATGGCATAGAAATTGAAGACTTAACAGTATTCCCTGAAAACCCCTTTTTGTCTGATCATTTCTTAATAACATTTACATTTACTCTGATGGACTACCCAGCAGTGGGGAATAAGTTTCATTACACTAGAAGTCTTTCAGAAAGCGCTGTAACTAGGTTTAAGGATATGATTGTTGTGAAAGTGTAGTGACACGGACCCACAACAGGGGGCGCAAATGAACAGTCAATAGATGAGCCAAAAAAGTAACAATTTAATGTTGTGAAGGTGCACAATGAACATACAGACAATCTCAGAATCTGATAACAGTCAATCCACAAAGGTGACGTGTGGGCAGGCTCGAGGATAGAAGACGTCTGTCCTGAGAAGAGCCGGAACCACACGATTTCCGCCGCCACCACACCTGGTGAATACTGGAGCCGCCAAGTCCCGAATTCCCAGGTGATCACCGTCCCCGACTGTCGGATCTGGTACTGCTGGCGAAGAGCAAAGACAGTCAAGTGTGGGTGTGTGTACACCCAGTAACAACAACGGTGGGAATATCACCTCCACCTCTAATACACACTCGTGCAGCGTCTGTGTAACCACTTATCTGACGGGACGTAGGATGAAACAGTCGTGACCCACGCCGGTCCTCTGGTTGACAGCTGCAACACAATAGCTCTTGGAATCACTTAATGCTGGCAGAGAAAGTTACCTCCATAGAAGTACGATATCTCGGCGATGAGGTGGAGATGACGTCTGGGTTTTATGGAGTGAGATGATGAAGAATGAGTGACAGCTGTCAGGAAATAATGAGTAATTTTGCCAGTTTCTGGCAAAATTTGATGCAGTAGCGCTGCTCCAGTTGTTCCGTCTTTTTCCTTGCAATGAAAATCCGACGAGAGCACAACACGTCCTCACACAAATCAAATCAAATCAAATCAAATGCTGCTTACCAGTAAATGACGCAATCGACAGGCATGAAAAAACTCACGCATGCGCACGAAGGTTCAAGGTTTGCTCATGCAAGCACACGTGATTCAAATCCATCAGGTTTTTGAAAAAAAAAAAAAAAAGGTCAGATACTTTTCTAACAGACCTCGTAAAAGTTGTTTAACGTGGTTCCGATTTAAAAGTGCAATTGTTTGGTTGTTTTAATATTAATACCACAAAGACAGTGGGGGGGTTAATTCTGTTACAGTCTTAAATCGAGTTGATCAACATTAATATAGTTGATATACACTATGGTAGAGTTGATTTAACAAAATTTTGAAAGGACCCACATCATCTCACTCCAGTGTTAATTTAACACTGCAAAATATGCAAGGCTAGCAGTGTATGTAACAAGAACTTCCTTTTAATATTTCCCTTTCCACATATGAATGGGGATAAAACGGAACAATATTAATGGCCCTGCCTTCACACATAATATGAAGTTGGGTGAAGAAGCAGGACCCGGAAGAAAAACTGCGACAAAAAAACAAAAAAGGGGAACCACAAAACATTCCACTTGCTGTCAGGAGGGACACACAGTCGGGCAAGCATGATACTGCGTCGATGGTTTCATGCATGCTTGCGCACGCACAAACACAGTGCAAACACCTGGCAAGTGTGACACCACATCGCACCGCTGCTGTGGAGGGGAACACACACACACACACACACACCAAAAACAAAAAACACACACACACCGCAATTTCTAATATTTAATCCCTCTTATAAAGTGCGGACAAGACAAGCCTGATCCTTCTGTTCCTCTATATATGACTCATGGTCATAGACGTAAAGTCATGAACTGACATGAATGAAGCCATGTGCTCTTATCATGTCCACGTCAGCAGCTCGGAATGTCCAGCTGTCCAGTGAGCGGTCCGCCAAAGGACACCGCGTCCTGTGGACCATAACTCATGTGGTGGACGTGACATTTGGCTCACCAGCTGAGTGTTCACATGATCATACATATATATTCACCTGCCCTATAGGTATGTTAGGGTGTTTCATAGGGTGTTTCTTTGAGAAGCCCTGCTCCAATCATTTAATGGGATTTAAAGTCAATAATACATTTCAAACTCAAATAAGGTATTTCTTGGGTACAGAGGAATCTAATAAAGAGCCAATTAGGGCTTGAAATTCTGGAAAAGCCAATCAGATAATTTCTTCCTAATTGTTTCACAGCACTTACTTTCCAAAACCCAAATAAAGAGGTCACTAGTCCACACAACCTGGTAGGAAGGACACATAACAGACATGTCTTCCTTCTCCACTTACTCCTTTTTTGACAGTAACTAATTAATTCATGTGCATCTGTTTTTGCCTTGTTGTTTGGATTTTCCCTTTTATAGTGATCCCAGATGTTCCCAGAAGTTGGATATTCCTTTAGTTTCTTTGCACAGTGCTGCACGAGCGTTGTCCACATTGTGAATAGTTCTTGTGGTTTTCAGCACATTTTAGGGGTTTTTGCTGAAATCTGCAAAAGTTTTGAATGTGTTGAAAACCTTGTTATGTTTTGTGGAGATGGAATTTGAAACAAAACAATGAAACAAATAAACCAGCCACAAGGAAAATGCAAAGGGGGGGATTCCCACTGTGAGGACACAACACACCACAAAGGCTCAAAACAGCAAGAAATCACAATGTGTCCAACAAGCAGCAGGAACACATGAGGAATTCATGAGAGATTTTCACCTCCACATCGTGGACTTTCAGGTTGTCTTCAGCTAAACTGTACTTACGCAACCGGTGGTCCTCTGCATTGTGCTGTGTGAAGGACTGCTCAGAACACGCTTTGACTGTTTAGAGCTGGTCCCTGTTTATTCTTGTGTCAGCTCTAAAGACAGCAGTGATAAAATGTCCAACAGCAGTGGATACGATGATGTCTTCAGCTTTTTCACACAAAACAAACATAGCTGAAGACTGAAATGGTCAAATTCAAATTGAGCATAACAGTAGTTCACACAGGCCACATGAAGTCAAGCTTTACTTACCCTCTCATGCACCTTAAATTGGCACATCCGTTGTGGCGCTCCCTATTTAAACAGCCTCAGCGGCTTAGTGTATAACTGCTTTATTTTGCAACCCACCTACACGCCAGCACCTCCTGTTTTTATTTGTCTCTTGTCAGATTGCTCAGTGTCATTTTGTTGTCACTGACACCTACCCTGTTCTCTTCCCCATGCTTGAGGTATTTTGACTTTTTCTCATAGGCAAGTGGGAAAGTAGGGAGGTCCCAGAATAGAGCCACTGTGCCATATATAACTTATTGCAATGACAAAGCCTTCCATTGACCAAAGTGGGCTGGACTGAAATGTTCAACTTCAAGGGTTAACCCTCTGGGATCAATGTACGTGCCGGTGTGTCCCAGTGTATTGTTTTTTTTGTCATGTTTCTATTAATAGATCAATGAGAGAACATCACAGAGACTTTATTTGACCACTTCCTGGAGATACAGATTTTCTTCAAACTCTAGACAATCTTTGACTCACAGCCAGTCCATGGGCATGTCTCCTCTCTGTCCCTGTGAGAGGCTGCCCTCTGCCCTCTGTGTCTTATTGAGACAAGGTCACAGAAACAAGACAGTAAATGCTCATAAACTCCTGTTGATCTGATTTTTTTAATTTAGTCTTATAGACAAAAAAATCATCTTGGAAAACACAGAGGGATTGTGTGACAAAAGTGTGACATTTAACTGTGGTTAATTATCATTATTTCTTGATTTTCAATTCAACAACAACAGTACAATTAAAGGTGATTAATGGTGTATGTCAACAGAATCATGTTTTATTTTTGTAAATTGAACAAAACTGTATCTGGTTTGTTAACTATTTGAAAGTATTACAGTTATTTGTGAACTTTAAAATCAGTTTGGGGTTTTAATATACACCATCAAATAATATAAAGAGGTTAGGACTAGTGGACCCTCCCTCTAGGCACTTACGTCACTCAGCATGTACTAATACCACAATAACATAAGGGAGGGTCGAAAAATTAAGCTGGTTTTCAGTGAAAATTTTTAACGTCTGATGAGAGATTTTGAGGTGATTCTGTCGCTTTAAGGACTTTTCACGGTGCGAGACGTCGCGCAGCGCTCTCAGCCGCCGTCGTCAGCCTGTTTCAAGCTGAAAACCTCCACATTTCAGGCTCTATTGATCCAGGACGTCGTGAGAGAACAGAGAAGTTTCAGAAGAAGTCGGTTTCAGCATTTTATCCGGATATTCCACTGTTAAAGGAGATTTTTTTAATGAAAGACGTGCGGACGGGTCCGCGCGTTGGGACGCAGCCGGCACGGTGTGGCGGCACAGGAAAAACACCTCCGTGTTGATAACCATTTGTAAAATCCAGGCGGCTTTTGATGGCTTTCAGTGGAGTGAGTATATGAGAAATTGTTTAACAGCTGGACATGTTCCAACTTGTCCTTAAGGCTTCCAACAGAGGTGTTTTTCCTGTGGCTGAGCGTCGCGGCGGCTGCGAGCCGACGCTGCAATCCGCCCGCACGTCTTTCATTAAAAAAATCTCCTTTAACAGTGGAATATCCGGATAAAATGCTGAAACCGACTTCTTCTGAAACGTCTCTGTTCTCTCACGACGTCCTGGATCAATAGAGCCTGAAATGTGGAGGTTTTCAGCTTGAAACAGGCTGACGACGGCGGCTGAGAGCGCTGAGCGACGTCTCGCACCGTGGGAAGTCCTTAAAGCGACAGTATCACCTCAAAATCTCTCATCAGCTGTTAAAATTTTCACCGAAAACCAGCTTAATTTTTCGAACCGTGTCCACTTCGATGTGTCTCACAGGTTTAGAAAAAATTTTGATCAAACAAAGCGCCAGTCTCTCAGCAACTTCTCAGACAAAGGAATTCCGACGAGGGGCTGGACGACTCCTCCCACAAGGAGTGCTCACAGACGAATGACGTCATCGAAAAGGAAAAGCACAATTATAGGTGGTGTTATTGAGCATGCAGGAGAGATGGATGGAGCCCCGATCCCACCCTGAACCTCCTGTCGTCATCCTATCTGTGTGGAGGCCCTGCAGGCACCACAGTATATCTTGGAGGTAATATTGTGACTCCGGGGCCAGTTTGACAGATTGACCACATTCGTCACATTCCCCGCTCGCTTTAATTGCCCCTGCATCTGCTTGGCTTCCTCGCTGCCCCCCTCCGGCACTCTTGGGGATCACGCTCCCAGGTCAGATCTGTGACCTTTAGGGTCATCGAGTAATCACGGGGCGGGAGATAATGCACAGTCCACCCCAGTGTTAAGCAAACAACTTACACACACACACACACACACACACACACACACACACACACACACACACACACACACACACACACACACACACACACACACACACACATTCTTAGACTAATCGTAGAGTAGTCAGCCTTCTTCCTTCCCCTCCCTCTGCTCCTCCTGTTTCCACCTTGGAGCTCTCTCTCTGTGTCTCTCTCTCTCTCTCTTTGTCTCTCTCTCTCTGTCTCTCTCTCTCTCTTGTCTCTCTCTCTCTCTTGTCTCTCTCTCTTCTCTCGCTCTCTCTCTCTTGTCTCTCTCTCTCTGTCTCTCTCTCTCTGTCTCTCTCTCTCTGTCTCTCTCTCTCTCTCTCTCTCTCTCTCTGTCTCTCTCCTCTCTCTGTCTCTCTCTCTGTCTCTCTCTCTCTCTCTCTCTGTCTCTTAGTAAAGAAGATGCAGAATTCATGTTGCTTTTAGCAGAAAAAGCACCTGTAAACTAAATACAAGCAGCGGCGCTTCAAGGGACTCAGGGGGGTGGGGGTTGGGGTTGGCGGCATTAGGGGTGCCTTACACCCCCCCACCCCACCCCAAGATTACATCATCAAACCCATCATCCTTGTCTTCAACCAAAGAGACGTACTTGCAATTTTATGTCTCCCAGCGGCTTTAAGATCTGTATGAACCCCTAAACACACAGCCAGTGACATCACAGCTGTTTGTTTACACTCTAAGACTTGTAAAAGCCAGATATAATATGCTGTTTATACCTTATTACTAGTTTAGACAAAATAAACTAGCTGACTAACTAGCTGTTGGTATTCACAACCAAAGCATTTTTCTGTTGCTGGGACAGATTCGGTGGAACAGATTGTCACGTCTCCTCCTCCCTTTGCTTCTCTTTCTGTTCTGAAGGATCATTTCAGTTTAATGCATTTAGTTTATTTGGCGCCAAATCACACAAAGCTGCCTCAAGGCGCCTCACACGGGTCCAGTCAGAGGGGTGACCCTCTGTTGAGGTCATTCTACCAGAACGGTTTACACCACAACAACTGATGAGAGTCCATGCAGGCGTCCAGACCATTGTTTGGGGGGGTCAAGTGCACAAGGACAAGATGAAGGACAAGTGCACTTTATGGTACTTTGAAGGTTGCTGCCCTAAAATTATGAACCATTTCAGACCCTCCAAGACTGTGCACAGCTGACAACAGAGTTTAAGGGGGTCCTCACAAATATAGTCATCTATTCCTGGGAGCCCCCGTCTCTTTCAGGGCCCTTGGCAGTTTCTTATTTTGCCAAAGCTGTTGCAGTGTCCCTGAATTCAAGAAAATATCACATTTCTGACCACGCAGTCACAATTTACACAGTTACAAGTGTAAATATGCACCTGTGTGGTGTCGACATCAAACCTTGTGTCGCCCTCTTTGTAAAGTGTGCACATTGTGCCACTGCGTGTATTTAAGTTAGGAGAAGCCTCCTGGATCTGTACTCCTTCTTTCTTCTGTGGCATGTCAGTAAAAGGCCACATTGATATTGGTGACATTAGATCTTGTTTATCATTGTTATTCTTGATCAGTATGGACCCTGATTTCATGGACGATGCTGTGATCTTTGTGGAATTAGTGGATAACTCAGTTGCATCACTGGAGAAGCTGAGGGAGGAGTCCGAGTGTCTGTATTTGTAACTGTCCTAATAATAATGTAAATGATCAATTACGTATCTATTATGTAGCTGATGTTCCCTTACAACACAAGTAGTACACCTCATTTGAACCTCCCAAGTAACTGCTCATTTGACACAAAGCCATTCCTGTGGTACCCAAAGAGTTTTTGGGGAGAGACCTAAGACCAAAGACACTGAGGCGTCACCTGAGGTCACTGGCTACCAGCTAATTCTCACAACAGCACAGCTAGAAGCACCAAGACCTGGATGTTCATTCGGATAACAGCAGGTCTAACACCTCTGTCCAGCAGCATTGTGACTCTGTAAGCTCTCTTCATCTTCTCCATCAGCTCTCCTTCACACACTGAGCCCACGGAGACACGAGTGCCATTGCTGAGTTCAGTGAATTCTCTCAACAAGTTCAGTACTTTCACCACACATTTCTGGTGGCTAAGTCCAGGACGTCATTAAGAGCCTGGACATTAGTCTGGTTCCAGCACAATTGCTACTCTATTCTTGATACTGGGACTCTTCACTCAGCTCCTCAAATGTCACAATTGGGACATCCATTGAGTCCACAAACATTACAGCAACATCTGCAATGTCAAGATCAGTACTGGTATTGGCAGCTAATTTGCTGGACTTCACTGTCCTACCAACACCCAATCAATGGAAGTATTGAACAGAGCACCTCCACACCTGCTGCACACAGCACTCACGGTACCTGTGCACAGGTCAGCTTTGATCTCAAGCAACTTGCTGAGACTCTGCCTCCAGCAAAATCTCAGGATGTCTCACAAAGTAGCCTGATCAACAGACTCAGACACTACGGGAAAATCAGCACAGGCCACAGAGAAGCCCTGTCAACATTCATGCTTATGTCCAGTGAGTTCTTGCCAAGATTTGATGCAGTTTGTGGTTGACTTCTTTCTGTGAAACCAGACTGACTTGGTTGCTGAGCAACAAGCAGCTGCTACTAAATCCTAGTGACAGTATACTCTTGTCTGGCACAGTCAGGAATACATTGCCCTTGTAGTTGTTGCAGTCCATGTGTTCAGTATTTCTGTTCCACAAAGGGACAACAAATCCCTTCATCCAGTCTGATGGAAAGATATACGATGCCCCCTGAAATGGAAACAAAGATTACTTGCAATGACAGGAGAACAGCGTCTCCAAACACCTAAAGACGTTCATTCCTGATGTTACAGGTCCTTACAGCGTTACACTCCCTCAGCTTGATCACCACCTTTATAGTCTCGTTGAAAGTCACAGCTGACTGGCACATCAGCGATCATACCCCTGGCACTCGAGATTTCCACCAGGATTATCAGCCTGATACAAGTACTGAAAGTAGCCAAACCAATAGTACAATATAGCAAATCGATCAGGAGCCATCCCTGTGATTGGGCAAAGTGAAGGTTTGAAGGCACACATTCTTCCGTAGGTACACAGCAGATGGTGTGCCACCTTGCCATAGCTTCTTCTAACAAATGAAAATAATTGTGTTTCTTCCTTTAGTCCTATAGTGTATAGTGTGGAATTTCCACCATGCCTTGGGATGTGTGTGTGTGTGTGTGTATATATATATATATATATATATATATATATATATATATATATATATATATATATATATATATATATATATATATATATATATATATAAAACACACACACAAGTGTCTCATCTTGGGAATTGAGCCATGTATATTGCAGACCACAACTAGTGGTGCACGTTAATCACCTTAACCCCTAGGCTACCACTGCACCCATGACATCCTGATTTTTATGACTCCTAAAAATCCTTTGACTTGACCCTGTGTCTGTATCTTTGTGTGTGTGTGTGTGTGTGTGTGTGTGTGTGTGTGTGTGTGTGTGTGTGTGTGTGTGTGTCTGTCTGTCTGTCTGTCTTCATCAGGCTTGGCTTCAGTGGCTGGAATGTGTGAGCCTGAGAGGAGTTGTAGCATCAATGAAGACATCGGCCTTGGCTCTGCTTTCACCATTGCACATGAAATTGGCCACAAGTAAGTGCCGGCAAACATTTTTAGATGCTGCTGTTGTGACGGAGGCCAGCAGGAGGCGCTGTGCATATGGTAGTCAATAGGCCTCACTACCCCAACAACCCAAAGATTCTTTGGCCACTCAGACCAGAACCCCTGGTTTCAGTCGACTGGTCAGAGTGTCCGCCTCTCCTGCTGGAGATCGTGAGTTCACATACCAACAAAAACACATCGTAGACAAGAAAAAAATACAGCTGCTACACTCAGGGACAGATCCAGAATTTTGTAAAGGGGGGGTGGAAGGGTGCATGAATGTGTCTTGGTTCCACTTCCGTAGTGGGGTCTGGGGGCATTCCCCCCCCAAATTTTAAATTTTTAGGTGCTATTTCTTGTATTTTGGTACATATTTCACGACAAAATGCAGTCACAGAGCAAAGATACTTAATAACCTGTTTTTTTTATTGATTTGAACTTGTACAGTCATGAATGAGATGCTGTGACGTTATGGTGACACAGAACATTTGAACTGTTTTTGGCTAAAAAGCTAAACAACCTTACTGAATCATGGTCTGGTACAAATATATCGAGCTGAGTCATGTTTCATGTTGTGGAAAAAGTCATCTTTTGCTTTTTCCACACCACGTTTAAGGCTTCTTGTCACCGTCACGAAGCGTGCACTCGAATAATTCCTCTTGATGAAGCAAACATTAGTTAGTGCTCACGTTTGTGTGGTTTCTGTCTTCCTGCAGACGGTATCTCTGCATGTTTCTTTACGTTTAGGTCAGAGGACACATACCTCTGGCTTTTTCTTCCTGAATATAAAGAAAAGTAATGATGATGTATTAGTCTGTGCATTCCCCTCTCGAGGGTTCAGCAAGATGGCGATTTCCTTTATTATGTCTCGTGTCTGCTTCTGTTGCGGGACAGTTGTAAAAATATTCTCTGCTTCTAGAGGATGTATGTAAAAAAAAAAAAAACTGCAGTAAGATTTCACTGGTGCTGATTTATTTCCAGAGGAGGGTAAAATGTCATAAACGCCAGCCGTAGAAAACCAGGTTCAGGCTGTGCGATGTGGTCGGGTTTGTTATATACATTAGAGCTGATCTGTGCAGTGAGGGGAAGTAAGCAGACTTCCTGCTGTAATGTGAGATTTTCCTTCGAATGATATCCACACAGATAAGGTTTTGAATCTTTGCCAAGGAGGTTGTGGTTTTGATGCCGTTCATCCGTCTGTCTTTCTGTCTGTTAGTTTGATTGTCAGCAGGATGTCTTAGAAGGACATGGAGAAGTGGGCCTTCAGATGGAGAAGAACTGAGTAAATATTGGTGTGGATCTGGATCAATGATCTGGATCTTCCCTTTCACCTGTAAAATGATTCTGATCCTACTTTTGTTCATGTGTCTGTGATCCTGATTCATCCCACATGTTACTTTTGAGCTTCACAGGTGATTTTTGCATGGCCATTTTTTTGGTCTTTTTTTTTTATCTTGCTTTGATTCTGTAATCAGAATCAAAGGAATCAACACCAAGGTGAGGGGGGGTCATGTCGTTTGACACTGCTTTGTTGTATTGCATTTACAGGATCAACATAAGATGGTCAGAAAATATCAATGAAAAATATAAATGAAAATATCACCTGCTTGAAGATCACAGATTAGTCTTTTGGGATCGAAGATTAGTGATCAGGTTCACAGGTGAAGATCAGTGCTCGGCAATCAGGATCAAAGATGGGTGATCAGGCTCAACATTCAGTAATGAGGAGCTATGTTCAGGAGTCAAGAGCAAAGCTCAGTGATCAGGTTCAAAGGTCATCGATCAGGATCTAAGTGTGTTTGAGAAGAGACCTAAGAAAGAATCCTCACAGTGAAAAGCAAGAGATAAAAGAAAAGTGTCAGAGGTTTAAAGAGAAGGCAGTTGGGTTTTGGTGGAGTTCTGTGATGTGATTTGTCCAACATGTCCTCACCCCCCCCGGCCTGTTCAGACCTGCCCACAGTGATTGACAGGCAGCCATCAGAGCAGTGATTAGAATGTTTTTTTTTGTCTCTGCTTAGATGCAGGCAGAATTTGACCCTTGACCCTGAGCTCTTCTCCACACAGCTGTCTGTCTGTCTTCACTGCCAGAGCCAGAGACGGAATCAAACCTGCAGCTGGGCTGCTTTGTCTGTGCAGATAACCTCCAGCAGATGAGGATCAGCTGTGTTCATTCCTGCTCCTGTGTTATTTATTGTATGTTTTAGTTTCGGGATGAACCATGATGGCATCGGCAATTCCTGCGGCACCAAAGGCCACGAGATGGCTAAACTGATGGCCGCTCATATAACGGCTAACACCAACCCTTTCTCCTGGTCTGCCTGCAGCAAGGACTACATCACCAGCTTCCTGGAGTAAGTGGATGATGGTTTTGTCTGATGAATGTGAGCGAGCAGTAGAGAAAAATGTTATGTTCCTGCTTTCCGCCTTCTCAACTGCGACTTTCTGCCGCGGGCCGGCCCTTGTGGTGATCCGCGAGGCCACCTTGCATAAAAGTTACTCCCCACTTCTTCACATCTATTTCATTACTAAGGATCCTGCCAGAGCTCCTTGTGGCTGCGCATGATAAGCGGGTGCTTCATATGTACGCCACAGTGGAGCTAATGTGGGCCTGGATGTTGGAGCTAATGTGGGCCCCGGTGGTAATGTGTTGCCCAGCCACCCGGGCTCAACCCACCGCTTTACTGTTTAGTGACTTGGACGAGGAAGACGAAGTCCTGAAGTGCACAAATGGAGCAGATACTTCATTGGCTGTAACAGTCACATAAACACGGGCTTGTTTGGAACCTCAGTGGAAGCTATTGTTGTTTGATCATATTAAGGGAATACAGCCAGGTCCATGTATGCTGGAACACACAGTATCTACTTTAGCAATCACAGCACGGTGGATAGCGGTTAGCACTGTTGCCTCACAGCAAGAAGGTCATGGGTTCGATTCCCACCTGTGGCCTTTCTGTGTGGCGTTTGCATGTTCTCCCTGTGTTTGTGTGGGTTTCCTCCGGGTGCTCTGGCTTCCTCCCACATTTAAAGACATGCAGGTTAGGTGGACTGGACACTTCAAATTGTCCAGGTCTCCCTTGCTAAAGAGGTCTCGATCTCAACGGGACTAACCTGGTTAAATTAAATAACTGATGTAAAGAAGTCAGGAGAGCGATGTTAATGACTGTTATTTTACCTCTTAATGCAACTCTGTATTTATAAATACATAAGAGCATTTTTTAAAAAGTCTAATGCCGCCATAGGACAGTGGGCTAGCGGGGGGGGGGGGGGGGGGGGGTATATATCTTACTGAATGTAATGACAGGAAACAAAGAGAAAAAACAACAAACAAAATCAAATGAACAACAAAAACAACACAACTGGCACTCAGGGAATTCAACTCCTGCCCCTTACACCAAGTTTTGTTCTTTTTCAGCTACTCTCATTAGGGGGCGCCACAGCAGATCATCTGTCTCCATGTCAGTCTTCTGCATCTTCGTCAATCACACCATCAACCTGCTTGTCCTCCCTCACCACATCCATAAACCTCCTCTTTGGCCTCCCTCTTGTTCCCCTGTGTGGTGGCTCCATCCTCAGCATCCTTCTCTCTATATACTCTGAGTCTGTCATCTCCACATGTCCAAACCATCTCACTCTCACCTTACTGACTTTGTCTCCAAGATGTGTCTTTAATGCTAACATACACTGCTGGGGCTTTATGTCCATCTGTAGGGTGCACACACAAATTGTGCAGCACACCATCCTCGAGTGCCCAATCCTGCACCCACTGATCTATCTAACCCAAAACATTAATTCTGTGAGCTGGAGGCAATGTTTGGTTGATAATGCCTAGTTTCATAAGCAAGAAGAAGAAAACAGCAGATCTGCATGTTGATTTGGTACACGTTTTACACTTTACACTACTGCATAGGGGTGTAAAAAAATTAAAAAGGGTAAATGTTTGAAACCTTAAGCACCTGCCACCCCATGAGAAATCAAGAAAACATATGACGAACTGATACGAATTTTGGATATTTGTGTTTGTTTTTCTCCTGCAAAAGTCCTTTTCTCATTTTCTAAATGCATTCCTTGTCAGCTGATGTCCAATGAGTTTGTGATGTCAGGTGGAAAGCTTTCCCCGTGGCTGCATGTTTGTTCATTCTTTTGTCCTCTACATGTTTTTTACTTTTACAGTACTTATGTATCTCATATATGTACTCATATATCCTGTGGCTGTCTGATGCTTCAGACTGGGCTTCTGACTGGCCAAAGCTCCAGTATGTGGTGTGAATTCAGCACATGAAAAGAGAGGACAGTTCTCTCGATATAGCAACATGCAGTGCAGCTGTTCATTTAGCCAAGGTCAACCTGAAGAAAAAAAACAACGTGACTGTGTGCTTTTTTATATGGACATCAGAATGTGCCCGGCATATTCTACTGGCGAAAACGTGCCAGAAAAAAAATGGTTGTTTGGGTGTCCTTGCTGCTGCAGCTGCACTGAATATCGGCACAGTGAGAAGATGCTGTCAACACATGAACGCAGTGAGGAAGTATGATGTCATGATCCCTTAGCAAGCCAGATTGTAGCCACATTTGCGTTCAGACCTCGGCAAATCCCACTCAAATCCGGCTCTCCCCAGCGCACATATATGTCTTGATAGAACTTTATTAATCCCTTGGGAAGACTCCCTCAGGGAAATTGAGGTTCCAGCAGCATTATATAGCAGCACACAGGGTACGAAGCACACAGAGTATCAAAAGTAAAAACAAAAAACATTTTGTCTGTCTGTCTTCCTGTTACTCCTCCTACTTAATATTATGCCTTGACTGGTTCTGTTAGTCATATGTTCCCATGTGCAAGCTGTGCTGTTTTGTTTTGGAGTTTTGTCTGCATGCTGTGTCCAATCACTGAACAAGAAAGCTTCCTCCATTCTCCATAAGGCAATCAGAGCATCTTACATGATGACTGTATTGATTTCTGGATCACCAGAGGACATATAACTGATGGAATAATAGCTTCAGAATGCACCAGCAGTCTTGCATCACTGTACTTCAGCAGAGCAAAGACCAGTCATAATAACTTGAACCAGCAGTTTGATTGTCTCTGCAGTTGTTACACTTCTACCTGAACACGCACAAGTATATTCATGCATCATGTGCATAAATATGCTGGTGAGTATGATTGCAAATAAATGTGTCTATTATACCTTGAGGCTCTGCACCAAGTCCGTTGGACACCAGATTCCAGAAAAGTGAACTATGGTTTCAGATACCCAGAGAAACTCTTCTTCCTCTGTTCCCAACGTTTTGTGGGGCATTTTTTTCTTTCATGACACTTCAGCTCAACTACTCATCACAAAGACCTGAGTCCTGCTTGCAAATTGTAATACACAAGCATGCAGTGAGGTGCCGGCGCAGGCCTGCTTTGTGTCTGTTTGTGCATTCATGTTTTGTTCAAGAAGCCCTTCCAGAATCCAGATAATGTTGCTTCATGGTTGTCAGACTGGGTTTTCTGATGATTGATGTTCGAAGATGTTTGATGAACAGATGGTCTTTTTTTATGCCAGCTCCTAAATCCAAACGGGGACACAAAGAGCCTGCTTTGGAATTCTGTTGCTCTCTGGCTTGGGGTGTCTTCTGAAGAAAAAAAAAAGAGTTTTACTCAGCAGACTCAACAGTTGCTTAGTCTTCATTGGATCTCCATTTATATCTGTGTGTGTCTTGAGCTTTTCTTTTCTAATTTTGGTTTTATTACTTTTAGCTTTTATGTTTCTTACAAAAGCGTTCTGTCTGTAAACTCCAATTATCCTGCCTTTCTTTCCCTCAGTCAGAGTTTTGGATGTTACACACTCTTCTGTGTGCCAAGTAAACAGCTTTGGCGGTGGTGTTGGCCTCGATTCACCGGCTTGCTAAAGCAATATGCGGTGCTTTGTTTGGGTTTTTAGGAATGGTTTGTGAATACACTTGCAGTTCAGTCATAGTTTATTCTAGCCAGTTGGTTATAAATGTTAAAATGCACGCACTTTGGATGGATTAAACTCTCAAGGAGCATAGACTTTGATATTGGACTTGCCTTTGATGGCAGTTGAGTTAATCATAACCAGCTTGGGTGTCAGTGTCTCCAATACTAGTTAGATACTAGTTAGGGGAGGTGATGGTCTAGTGGTTAAACTGTTGGGCTTTTAGACCAGACGATCCTCTGTTCAAATCCCAACCTGACTGGAAAATTACTAAGGGCCATTGGGCAAGGTCCTTAATGCCCTAGTTGCTCCTAGTGTGTAGTGGGTGCCTGTATGGCAGCATCCTGACATTGGGGGAAATGTGAGGCATTATTGCAAAGCGCTTTGAGTATCTGATGCAGATGGAAAAGCGCTATATAAATGCAGTCCATTTTAGATCCACAAAGACTAGATAACTACAACCAGAGTTGTCAGAGATCAGGGATCAGTGATGCTCCCACTTATTAGAGGATATTTCTGCTCAGTTTAATGGATTTGGCTCACTGATCTGGATAGGAAGCGCTTGCAACGACATCAAATAAGTGCCTCAGTGCTGAAACTATTTTCTGTCCCTCCAAACCAATAAATAGTGAAGCTCGCTCTTAATGCACAGAGTTTCAGGCTCTCTGAGGCTGGTTTGCCTGATCAGAGGGTCTTCTGAAGAACAAGAGCCAAACAGGATTATTCCATTCAGTAACTAAGAACAGGAGATGGTGTGTGTGTGTGTGTGTGTGTGTGTGTGTGTGTGTGTGTGTGTGTGTGTGTGTGTGTGTGTGTGTGTGTGTGTGTGTGTGTGTGTGTGTGTGTGTGTGTGTGTGTGTGTGTGTGAGAGAGAGAGAGAGAGAGAGAATTTGCTGCTCCAGGTCTGGAACGTTTCGATTCCACTTAAAACACTCTTTTATATGCTGCTTCGGGTTGAAACAAACAGCACGTACTGTGTGATCATTTCAATTTGATCACTGTTTCCCAACGGCAGCATATTTTAAAGGAGATTTTTGGAGTGCAGTGATGATTTGCATCATTTTATAATGGATTATTTGGACAGTTTCATGCTGGTTCTTGTGGTGTGCTTTTTAATACTTCTTAAAGCTCATTAAACTTATATCCCTAAGTGACTGTGATGCCAACATTAAAAAGAAGCACTGCACCATAAGTGAATGGGTGGTTTCAAAAATGCCTCTGGGCTTTGCTATCCAGTGTTGCCACTCATTACATTTACTATATCATCTGTTGTGACCACACACAAATATCTTTGATATCTGTTTCACAAAGGATAATTTTACTTGCAGGTGTGCATACAATACCATTTTTTGTTTGTACATACAGTGCATCTGGAAAGTATTCATAGTACTTCAGTTTTTCCACATTTTTTATGTTACAGCCTTATTCCAAAATGGATGAAATTAAATTTTTCATCAAAATTCTACACACAATACCCCATAATGACAATGTGAAAAAAAGTTGTTTTTTTTTTTTTGCGTATTTATTAAAAATAAAAAACTAAGAAATAACATGTATGTAAGTATTCACAGCCTTTGTTATGAAGCTCAAAATTGAGCTCAGGTGTCTCATGTTTCCACTGATCATCCTTGAGATGTTTCTACATCTAAATTGGAGTCCACCTGGGGTAAAGTCAGTTGAATGGACATGATTTGGAAAGACACATACCTGTCTACATATAAGGTCCTACAGTTGACAGTCAGAGCACAAACCAAGCATGAAGTCTGTAGACCTCCAAGACAGGATTGTCTGGAGGTACAAATGTGAGGAAGGGTACAGAAACATTTCTGCTGCTTTGACGTCCGTCTAAACTGAGCAATCGGGGGAGAAGGACATTAGTCAGGGAGGTGACCAAGAACCTGATGGTCACTCTGTCAGAGCTCCAGCATTCCTCTGTGGAGAGAGGAGAACCTTCCAGAAGGACAACCATCCCTGCAGCAATCCACCAATCAGGCCTGTATGGTAGAGTGGCCAGATGGAAGCCACTCCTTAGTAAAAGGCACATGGCAGCCCACCTGGAGTTTGACAAAAGGCACCTGAAGGACTCTCAGACCAGGAGAAACAAAATTCTCTGGTCTGTTGAGACAAAGATTGAACTCTTTGGTGTCATGTTTGGAGGAAACCAGGCACCATCCCTACAGTGAAGCATGGTGGTGGCAGCATCATGCTGTGGGGATGTTTTTCAGCAGCAGGAACTGGGAGACTAGTCAGGACTGAGGGAAAGATGAATGCAGCAATGTACAGAGACATCCTGGATGAAAACCTGCTCCAGAGTGCTCTTGACCTCAGACTGGGGCGACGGTTCATCTTTCAGCAGGACAATGACCCTAAACACACAGCCAAGATATCAAAGGAGTGGCTTCAGGACAACTCTGTGAATGTCCTTGAGTGGACCAGCCAGAGCCCAGACCTGAATCCGACTGAACATCTCTGGAGAGATCTGAAAATGTCTGTGCACCGACGCTCCACATCCAACCTGATGGAGCTTGAGAGGTGCTGCAAAGAGGAATGGACCAAACTGCCCAAATATAGGTGCACCAAGCTTGTGACATCATATTCAAGAAGACTTGAGGCTGGAATTGCTGCCAAAGGTGCATCAACAAAGTATTGAGCAAAGGCTGTGAATACTTATGAACAAGGGATTTTTTTACTTTTTTATTTTTAACAATTTGCAAAAATTTCACACACAAAAAACTTTTTTCATCTTGTCATTATGGGGTGTTGTGAGTAGAATTTTGAGGGAAAACTGAGTTTGGTCCATTTTGGAATAAGGCTCTAACAAAATGTGGAAAAGTGAAGTGCTGTGAATACTTTACGGACGCACCGTACGCGTTTAGGATGAATCCTATGCAATTCTTTTATGAATGAGGCTGCAGGCTCCTCAGAGGATCTTTGGGTACCTCTGGAATGATTTTGTATCAATCGAATGGTTGCTTAAGGAGACTAAAATAAAAGGTTTCACTTACACTGTGAGGGAATATAAGCTACAACATTTAGGACATGTGACACATTTTTCTGTGCATCAGCCAGCATGTAGGTGCTTCAGTGTGGAAAACCTCATCGGCTGGAGAAGGTCAAAGGGCACACTCACATTTCACCTGGCTGTAGCAGACAGATGGACATTTTCAAGAAGGGATGGACTGGTAGTCTGCCTGATTGGTTGCCATCCAGTGCCCCAGGTTGTTCCATGGTGTGGTGGATGCAGCAACACATGGCACCAGTATGTGCTGCCTGACCTTTCATGTTTTGTCTTGAAAGGATCCTCTAACTTGTTGCACTGTACAAGTCTGTTCAGTCACAGCCACAGAAGCCTATATAACACCTTCAGAGTTGTAACAGCTGTCTTTGTGGCTTCCCACACGAGTCTCCTCCCTGCACAGTTATTCAGTTTTTGAACACTGCCTCCTGCAGTCAGATTTAACATACTGATGTGTTTCCCAATGATTGTTGTAAAAGATGTCCAATACATACGTATTCAGTGACTTGGAAATTTACATCCATTTGTCAAAAGAAAACTGGAAAAATGCACAAAAGTACACTTGCTGTGAAAATAACTCTTTGGGTTGGAACTTCCAATCACACTTAGGTTGTGCTTTGCTTTGCACTGGGTTGAAAATGGGGTCCGAAATCCTTTTCCTGTAGGACCTTATCTTGTAAAACATGTTAGTGTTTACAGCACAGGTATGTGATTCATTGGCTCCATCAACATGCTACATGTCTGAGTATGTGACCAAAACTTTTCATCTGCATTGTTTCAGTCCACCCAGCTGTAAATGGGTTCTAGTCCACTAGGCTGGAGAAGTGGCCTGTGACGTCATCCATGGGCCAAGCAGAGTTTTTGCCCACTTATAATCCAGCCTTATTATACCATCCCCTACAAAATGTGATGGCCATGCCAAGCGTGGTAACTATAGCTAGGTAGGGGTGAATGAAGGATTACACAGGGTCGAAATATAAAAGTTATTGGTTGGGCTAATACGAGGTCTGTCAGAAAAGTATCGGACCTTTTTATTTTTTTTTCAAATATTATATGGATTTGAATCACGTGTGATTGCATCAGCCAAGCTTGAACCTTCGTGCGCATGCATGAGTTTTTTCACGCCTGTCGGTTGCGTCATTCGCCTGTGAGCAGGCTTTGAGTGAGCACTGGTCCACCCCCCTCGTCGGATTTTTATTGCGAGTAAAATGTCTGAATGATTTGGAGCTTTGCAGCATCAAATTTTTCCAGAAACTGTGAGAGACAGCCAGGTGGACACCATTCGGAAAATTCAGATGGCTTTCAGGACGATTTTATGGGGATCACACAGATTGAGGAGTATTACAGCCGGTTTAAAGACCGCCAACAGCAGCTGAGAGCGCACCGCGTTCTGAGCGGCGATCAACAGACTCAAACGACCAGATCATTTCCAAACTGAACGCTGTGTTGATCCAGGACGTCGTCTGACTATCACAGAAATGGCAGAAGACGTGGACATCAAGACTTTTTCGGCACATTCCACTGTTACAGGAGTTTTTGTCATGGAAAGAGGAGCGGAGGAATGCGCCACCGTGCCGCGAATGGCGCGGGACAAAACCACAGGAATTCGCGCGTCGGGACGGAGCTGCATGGCGCAAAGCAACGCCGTGATGAAGCCTCACAGGACATGTTCTGGCATGTCCAGCTAAACCACAATTTCTCGGATAGTCACACGACTGAAAAGCAACCGGAAGCTGTCTGAAAGCCACCTGAAAGCCGTCCTGAGAGACCAACACGGAGGTGGTTTTATGCCGCACCATTCGTGGCACGGTGGTGCATCCCTCCGCTTCTCTTTCCATGACAAAAACTCCTGTAACAGTGGAATGTGCCAAAAAAGTCTTGATGTCCACGTCTTCTGCCATTTCTGTGGTAGTCAGACGACGTCCCAGATCAACACAGCGTTCAGTTCGGAAATGATCTGGTCGTTTGAGTCTGTCGATCGCTTCTCGGAGTGCGGTGCGCTCTCAGCCGCGGTGGGCGGTCTTTAAACCGGCTGTAACACTCCTCAAATCTGTGTGATCCCCATAAAATCATCCCTGAAAGCCATCTGAATTTAGTGAATGGTGTCCACCTGGAGGTCTCTCACAGTTTCTGGAAAGATTTGAAGCAAGCAAAGCTCCAAATCATTCAGACATTTTACTCGCAATAAAAATCCGACGAGGGGGGTGGGACCAGTGCTCAATCAAAGCCTGCTCACAGGCGAATGACGCAACCGACAGGCATGAAAAAACTCACGCGTGCGCACGAAGGTTCAAGCTTGGCTGATGCAATCACACGTGATTCAAATCCATATAGTTTTTGAAAAAAATAAAAAGGTCCGTTACTTTTTGGACAGACCTCGTATAGTTAAAAAAGAATAGTTTGCACCACCTGTCATTTATAGTTATCACATTACAGGGTAACATGTCAAATCTCATAGAGTCCAATTTCACTTTATTTCAACCTATTTTTATTTATATAGCGCCAAATCACAACAGAGTTGCCTCAAAGCACTTCACACAGATAAGGTCTAACCTTACCAACCCCCAGAGCAACAGTGGTAAGGAAAAACTCCCTCTGAGGAAGAAACCTCAAGCAGACCAGACTCAAAGGGGTGACCCTCTGCTTGGGCCATGATACAAACATAAATTACAGAACAATTCACAGAACAATTCACGGACGAATATACAAGAAATGCTATTGGCACACAGGACAGGAGGATCGCCAACACGAATACAACTCCCATCTTTGGATGGAGCTGCACCTTAAACAGAAAAAAAAAACAGAATCAGGCATCAGAAAGACAAGAAATACAGTATAATTTGTCAGCATTAAACAAGAAAAACAGAAATACTAAGGTGATCGCTGGCCACTAGCCCTAAACTTCACTAAAAGACACAGAATTTAGGTAAAGTTGAGGCCGCGGTCCGCTCCAATTACTAATAAATGAATTAAAAGGGTAAAAAGCGTAAAACAAAACTGTACCAGTATGCTAGCCATATGAAAGGGAAAATAAGTGCGTCTAAAGTCTCGACTTGAAAGTCTCCACAGAATCTGACTGTTTTATTGACGCAGGGAGATCATTCCTCAGAACAGGGACACGATAAGAGAAAGCTCTGTGACCCAATTGGATGCTGACATTGTTTTGCCCTTTACTTTGGGCACCAAGAATTCAACAGTCAAGATTTATTTATTTATTAATCCTATTATCCCAAGTATTAATTTGACCAACTTAAAAAAATCTATACTTGATAAACTTTAACTTTTGACACCTGTAGAAACTGAAATTGACCTTTGTCATAATTTTTGCTGTTGTTGCACCATAGCATTCAGTCATAGATAGTCCAAACTACCATTTTGGAATCTTTATGATCAGGCAAATAATGTGGTGTACTTCTCAGTAGTACTGAAACATTTTTAAATTTCAACCCCAGTTTAATCCTTCTCCCCTCCCCTCCACTCTGGGATGGCCACCATACATTTTGTTCTGGGCCACGGTATTCAGAGGCTGGATTGTAAGTGTTGTTTAGTCCCCATAAGTGGTACAGATCAGGTCAAAATTGGGCTCATAGACTAACGGAGTGGCATTCCTTCCAGAGGGAGTTGTGGACTCTCATCCTCTTGCGACAGTCTGGGGATAAGCATGGGTACCAACGGGCCTCAGAGCTTCTGTTGGTCTTACTGAGGCATGAATGGACTGCATTTATATCGCGCTTTTCCATCTGCATCAGACACTCAAAGCACTTTTCAGTAATCCCTCACATTCACCCTGATGTGAGGGTGCTGCCATACAAGGTGCTCACTACACACTGGGAGCAACTAGGGATTAAGGACCTTGCCCAAGGGCAAGGCATGTATGGAAACTAATGGGGAAAAAACCCACCTGGTTTCACTGTGTTGAAATTTCACCATTATTGGATTTTAATGTAGATAAGAGGAACATCACAGGCAACTTAACTTTTCAGTTCCTTCCCCAATGTCCTCCTGCATTGTTCTGCTGTTCTACCAAAAGTAAGAGTCCTCCCACATTGACATTTCTTTTCTCTATGTGCATTTGAAATCAAGATGATCCAGAAATAGAAAGACGTAATCAGACTGTGGCATGTTCCATCTTTTGGCAGGTAATTAGTAACTTTACGGGGATACATTTTCAAAGTCGCTCTAAGAATCACAACTTTGCTGACAATCTTGCCTCATAGACGCAGACAGAAAAGCATCTCCACAGCAACATAGACAGTTAAATAACTTCAGCATCTCAACCTAGAATAAACACACATCAACAAAAACTGCTCCGTATGCTTCTTGGCGGACATTCAGCTTGCGTGGAACATTGCTTACTAGAATACAAAACTGCTGTGTGCTTTTCTTTCCACTCTGACATAGTCGCGAGCGTGCATATTTTTATGTGACGAAACAGACTAAACATAATCACAGAGCTGGACAGATGACCCATAGCTCACTTGGTGTTTTCTCTTTCCTCCTTGTCGTTTTATTGGCTCTCCTTTGGGTTCAGAAGCAGTGACATAAAGGAGAGCCTGATAATCAGAGAGAGCCTTTCAGACATGAAGATACGAAGCCTGTTATCCTTCTGCTCTCGTTGTCTTCACCAGTCACACTTGCTTTGATAAAGAGGTGTTGATGTGTAATTAGATATCATTTGAGATTCCTACATGGTGGTAAAAATAAGTCAAACAATGCCAGCAAAGGGCTTAACACTGTGTGTGTGTGTGTGTGTGTGTGTGTGTGTGTGTGTGTGTGTGTGTGTGTGTGTGTGTGTGTGTGTGTGTGTGTGTGTGTGTGTGTGTGTGTGTGTGTGTGTGTGTGTGTATGGGGGGGGTTATATGTAGATGTACAATCTTGGCGTTTTTGGTTTCCTCGTGTATAAAAGATCCTTTGTGTGAGAAACAATTCTATTGTAGGTTTGTTTTTTTGACAGCTCAGGTCGAGGAACGTGTCTGGACAATGAACCTCTGAAACAAGACTTCCTGTACCCAACAGTGGCCCCGGGGCAGGTGTACAATGCAGACGAGCAGTGCCGCTTCCAGTACGGAGCCACTTCCCGCCAGTGCAAGTATGGGGTAAGAAACCAGCTGCTCTCTCACTCGTCTGGTCCATTCTTTTGTTGTACAAAGTGATCTATGTTGCAGTCTGTACTCATATAGGTCAAGAGGGCAGCACACTGAATCAGATTGACTCATTTGTGATTATAAATGTCTAGGAGGCAGAAAGAAATTGGGAAGACAGTGTTACAAAAGAATGGTTGAGTTAAAATGGGAGAACTGCATAAAACTGTGTGTGTATATTATAGCCCGACCGATATGGATTTTTTGAGGCCGATACCGATATTTGGATGAAAAAAAAAAATGCCGATAATTGATAAATCAGCCGATATTTTTTTTAAATGAATAAAATGTTCTTTTTTGGACTCTTAACAAAAAAGGTATGAGCTAAAAGCTGAAGCTTTGTCCTCACATTGATTAACTTTTTCAAGTTCAAAAAATGCAATCAATGTGAGAATCTACTGAATCTACTGGTACCTTGTTTCCCATGTAACAATAAGAAATATACTCAAAACCTGGATTAATCTTTTTAGTCACATAGCACTACTTTTATTCTGAACACTACTGTATACACACACACACACACACACACACACACACACACACACACACACACACACACACACACACACACACACACACACACACACACACACACACACACACACACACACACACACACACACACACACACACATATACAGGGTGGACCAATAAAATGTTACCCCTTTTTGATCATACACAAGTTTTTGAAATGAGAACTTATTCGAAAATTTTATTTACAGACATGTAATAGAAGCATCAAATTAACATTTGATACCAAAGGTTTCCCACTTTGTCTCTTGTTTTCGCACAGTTCAATAATTGATGACATGTTCAGTCCACCTCCTCTTCTTGGATCGCAAAAGTGGTAACATTTTATTGGCCCACCCTGTATATATGTATGTATGTGTATATATATATATATATATATATATATATATATATATATATATATATATATATATATATATATATATATATATATATATATATATATATATATATATATATATATATATATATATATATATATACGAGGTCTGTCCAAAAACTATATGGATTTGATTCATATGTTTTTACGTCAGACATGCTTGAACCTTCGTGCGCATGCGTGAGTTTTTCCACGCCTGTCGGTTGCATCATTCGCCTGTGAGCACGCCTTGTGGGAGGAGTGGTCCAGCCCCCTCGTCGGATTTTCATTGGCAGGAAATGGTGGAATGATTTGGACTTTTTTCCATCAGAATTTTTTCAGAAACTGTTAGAGACAAGCAGCTGGAAACCATTCGAAAAATTTATCTGACTTTGGGTGAAAATTTTACAGGCTTCACAGAGAATAAGGACTGTTACTACAGCTTTAAGGACGGCCCACAATGGCGCATGGCGCGCCGCACTCCGAGCTGCCATCGAGAGGCAGAAAACACCACATCATTTCTAAACGGATGGCTGTGTGGAGCCGGGACCGTCGTGAGCAATTTCTCTGGTTATAACAAGAGCTGGACATCAGCCATTTTCTGGCAGATTTCAATATACAAGAGATTTTGTCATGGAAAGCCGCGCGGAGGCTTCACGCGTCACGACCGATTCGCTGATCAAGTGAGACAAAGAACACCTCCGTTTCGGAGTGTTAGAGGACAAGTTGGGACATGTCCAGCTCTCCACAATTTCTATTATACTTACTGGGCTGGTAAGCACTGAAAGCCGAGAGAGGCATGTCCCAACCGTCACCGTCCAAACTGTCCGCCGTGCGCCATTGTGGGCCATCCTTAAAGCTGTAGTAACAGTCCTTATTCTCTGTGAAGCCCGTAAAATTTTCACCGAAAGCCAGATAAATTTTTCGAATGGTTTCCAGCTGCCTGTCTCTAACAGTTTCTGAAAAAATTCTGATGGAAAAAAAGCCCAAATCATTCCGCCATTTCCTCACAATGAAACAACGACGAGAGGGGTGGACCAGTGCTCACTCAAAGCCTGCCCACAGGCGAATGATGCAACCGACAGGCGTGGAAAAACTCACGCATGTGCACAAAGGTCCAAGCATGTCTGACGTAAAAACATATGAATCAAATCCATATAGTTTTTGAAAAAAATAAAAAGGTACGATACTTTTTGGACAGACCTCGTGTGTGTGTGTGTGTATATATATATATATATATATATATATACACACACTGCACCTTTCAGAGTGGCATTTTATTGTGGGCAGTCTAAGGCACACCTGTGCACTAATCATGGTGTCTAATCAGCATCTTGATATGGCACACCTGTGAGGTGGGATGGATTATCTCAGCAAAGGAGAAGTGCTCACTATCACAGATTTAGACTGGTTTGTGAACAATATTTGAGGGAAATGGTGATATTGTGTATGTGGAAAAAGTTTTAGATCTTTGAGTTCATCTCATACAAAATGGGAGCAAAACCAAAAGTGTTGCGTTTATATTTTTGTTGAGTGTATGTCCATCAATGGTAATTTTCACATCATCATTCTTCCTTCGATTGCCAAAAATCATATAGTTTGTTTTATCCCAGCTTAAAGCCAACTTATTTTCAGTAAACCAGTTTCTCACTTTTATCATTTCTTCCCCATTACTTCTGTTCTTTTCAGCAGGTTACTTCCTGAATTATATACAGTGGTTCCTCGCTATAACGCGGTTCACCTTTTGCGGCCTCACAGTTTAGCGGCGCATTGTGTTCTGCGTCCTCATCAAGCAGGCCGGTCGCGGCACCGTGAAGGGAGAGTACGCGCATTGTGTTCTGCGTGTGTCTGTTTATAAGAATCTTCTCGCCCAGAAGAAAAAAGAGCGCCAACAACTACCCATAACTGTGTTCTTCACTCGGAAAAAGACACCTGCAGTGAGGTGTCACTCAGTGGAAAAAGTGCGGCACCAGGACGAAGAGGCGCGATCAGAGGAACTGTGAAATACTGGTCAGTCACTATTAATCATTTCTTATGTGTCCAACCTCGTAGGTTGATCATTAAAACTACATTTGTTAGTTCTAAAAGCCATCATAATTATTTGTAGGAAAATGTTCTATTTTTATTTCTCAAAAAAAATGTTTGGGCCTGAAAACAGGTTGGTCTTATTTTTCTACTAAGGTTTGAACTTTGAGAGTGTTTACACACGAGAGAAAAGTGAGAAAATGTTAATGCCTGTTTGAGAAAAGTGTATAAAGTGTGTAGTGAGGGCTTTTACAGCCTTAAAACGTCTATAATTGTAAAAAAAATAACGCTGACTACTTCATGGATTTCGCTTATTGCGGGCTATTTTTAGAACGTAACTCCCGTGATAAACGAGGGACCACTGTATACTGGTATCATCGGCAAACAACAAAAAGCTCACTGTTTTAGAAGATTCACATACGTCATTAATATACAAGAGAAAAAGCAAAGGTCCTAAAACTGATCTTTGCGGAACACCACATTTAACCTCTCTACAGTCAGAATTTAGTCCTTTTATATGTACATGCTACTGACGATTTGTGCTATAACTTTGAAGCCACTAGTGCGCTGTGCCCTTAATCGCATATTTATATCAGTTTAGTAATAACAACTCATGATTTATAGTATCAAATGTTTTGCATAGAACAATAAACACTCCCATAGTGTACTCTTTTCTTTCAACTGCAGTTGTAATTGTTTCTATCAATTCAGTGATTGCTAAGCTTGTAGATCATTGAGATCTAAATCCATATTGTTTTTCACTAATTAATTTATGTTTTCTCAAAAAATGTGTTAGTTTTTGTGTGAACCATTTCTCAAGAACTTTAGAGAACTGTGAAAGCAGCGACACTGGACTATAGTTGTTAAATTTGTGTTCATCTCCATTTTTAAAAATAGGGATCACTTTAGCCACTTTTATTTGCTCCGGAAACACACCCGTTTGTATGGAGAGATTAAAAATATAGGTCAATATTTCAATATAAAGTTATTTAAAAAATTGATAAAAGGTATATTTATTTCAGTTTTTCAGATCAAATCAAATCAATTTTATTTATATAGCACCAAATCACAACAAACAGTTGCCCCAAGGCGCTTTATATTGTAAGGCAAAGCCATACAATAATTACGGAAAAAACCCCAACGGTCAAAACGACCCCCTGTGAGCAAGCACTTGGCAACAGTGGGAAGGAAAAACTCCCTTTTAACAGGAAAAAACCTCCAGCAGAACCAGGCTCAGGGAGGGGCAGTCTTCTGCTGGGACTAGTTGGGGCTGAGGGAGAGAACCAGGAAAAAGACATGCTGTGGAGGGGAGCAGAGATCAATCACTAATGATTAAATGCAGAGTGGTGCATACAGAGCAAAAAGAGAAAGAAACACACAGTGCATCATGGGAACCCCCCAGCAGTCTAAGTCTATAGCAGCATAACTAAGGGATGGTTCAGGGTCACTTGATCCAGCCCTAACTATAAGCTTTAGCAAAAAGGAAAGTTTTAAGCCTAATCTTAAAAGTAGAGAGGGTGTCTGTCTCCCTGATCTGAATTGGGAGCTGGTTCCACAGGAGAGGAGCCTGAAAGCTGAAGGCTCTGCCTCCCATTCTACTCTTACAAACCCTAGGAACTACAAGTAAGCCTGCAGTCTAAGAGCAAAGCGCTCTATTGGGGTGATATGGTACTACGAGGTCCCTAAGATAAGATGGGACCTGATTATTCAAAACCTTATAAGTAAGAAGAAGAATTTTAAATTCTATTCTAGAAATAACAGGAAGCCAATGAAGAGAGGCCAATATGGGTGAGATATGCTCTCTCCTTCTAGTCCCCGTTAGTACTCTAGCTGCAGCATTTTGAATTAACTGAAGGCTTTTCAGGGAACTTTTAGGACAACCTGATAATAATGAAATACAATAGTCCAGCCTAGAGGAAATAAATGCATGAATTAGTTTTTCAGCATCACTCTGAGACAAGACCTTTCTGATTTTAGAGATATTGCGTAAATGCAAAAAAGCAGTCCTACATATTTGTTTAATATGCGCATTGAATGACATATCCTGATCAAAAATGACTCCAAGATTTCTCACAGTATTACTAGAGGTCAGGGTAATGCCATCCAGAGTAAGGATCTGGTTAGACACCATGTTTCTAAGATTTGTGGGGCCAAGTACAATAACTTCAGTTTTATCTGAGTTTAAAAGCAGGAAATTAGAGGTCATCCATGTCTTTATGTCTGTAAGACAATCCTGCAGTTTAGCTAATTGGTGTGTGTCCTCTGGCTTCATGGATAGATAAAGCTGGGTATCATCTGCGTAACAATGAAAATTTAAGCAATACTTTATTCTCTGTATCAGATTTTCAGTGGGTTGGTAGTTTACTTGTATCAGAATGAATGCCTCATTAAACTCGGGTCAGGATGACTATTGAAAATCAGTAGTTGACTAGTTGGGTATCATTAGTTGTCGACTAGACAACTAACTGTCTATTTGTTGACTAATCTTAATCAATTGAGCAGATCAACTCTAAGCACTGAAGCCACAAACTGACTTTATTTTCAAAAACAACTACTGAGCTAAGGGCAGCACAGTGGGCTAGTGGTTTGCACTGTTGCCTCAGAGCAAGAAAGTTGGGTTATTGCTTCCCACCTGGTCCTGTCTGTGTGGAGTTTGCATGTTCTCCCAGTGTTTGCATGGGTTCCCTCCAGGTGCTCCGGCTCCCTCTTACCTCCAAAGACATGCAGGTTTGGTGAATTGGAAACTTAAAAATTGACTGTAGATGTGTGAATGTGTCTGTCTGTCGATATGTGGTCCAGTGACAGACTGGCGTCCTGTCCAGGGTGAACCCTGCATCATACTCAATGCCCCCCCACCCCACCCCATGACCTTTGATTGGAGTAAGAAGGTATAGAAAATGAATGAATGACTGAACTACAATTTTAAAACATGACATTATCTTACTGAACTACGTGGAAACTGTCTGTGGTGCTACTAGGTGCAAGATATTTATTCAAAGCCCATAAGTGAAGGGATTACTGGCTGCTGGCAGATTGGCCTGTGCCAGTTCGTGCTCGATCTCAGTCCTCGCTGACGTAATCTATGCAAGGATACAATGCCATGACGTTCATCCAGTGTATTTGGGTCCAGATGTGTCCTGTCTGTGCCAACAATGTTGCCAGCAGCAAAAACTTGTCTTTGTGCTTGAACTGAGGTAATGTGGGTGGCAATTTCAATTGGAAAATTATGTGAAACAGATTAGTTTTTTGTTGACAATTTACTCTTAATTTGTAGGAAATCATCTGAATTACACAACTTGTCAACTAGAAGAAAATTAGTTGACTAGTCAGCAGTGTTGCCACAGTTACTTTGAAAAAGTAATCCAATTACTGATTACTCCTTGAAAAAGTAACTTAGTTACTTTACTGATTACTCAGTTGTAAAAGTAACTAAGTTAGATTACTAGTTACTTTTTTAGTTACTTTCCCCAGCTGCTGACAACAACCCTCTGCCACCTCAACATGACAATGATATCTGTTTTGCCAAAACTCACTTTATAGTCACCCTTTTTTGACTTCAGTGAAAATAAATACTTATTTTATAAAAAGTAAAATAAAGACCTCTTTCTTGATCTCATATTTAACTGTTGACAGCACTGTAACAGTAAAACTTGCAATTTCTAACCTACATTGTTTATGAAAAACTAATTCATGCATTTATTTCCTCTAGGCTGGACTATTGTAATTCATTATTATCAGGTTGTCCTAAAAGTTCCCTGAAAAGCCTTCAGTTAATTCAAAATGCTGCAGCTAGAGTACTGACAGGGACTAGAAGGAGAGAGCATATCTCACCCATATTGGCCTCTCTTCATTGGCTTCCTGTTAATTCTAGAATAGAATTTAAAATTCTTCTTCTTACTTATAAGGTTTTGAATAATCAGGTCCCATCTTATCTTAGGGACCTCGTAGTACCATATCACCCCAATAGAGCGCTTCGCTCTCAGACTGCAGGCTTACTTGTAGTTCCTAGGGTTTGTAAGAGTAGAATGGGAGGCAGAGCCTTCAGCTTTCAGGCTCCTCTCCTGTGGAACCAGCTCCCAATTCAGATCAGGGAGACAGACACCCTCTCTACTTTTAAGATTAGGCTTAAAACTTTCCTTTTTGCTAACGGTTATAGTTAGGGCTGGATCAGGTGACCCTGAACCATCCCTTAGTTATGCTGCTATAGACTTAGACTGCTGGGGGGTTCCCATGATGCACTGAGTGTTTCTTTCTCTTTTTGCTCTGTATGCACCACTCTGCATTTAATCATTAGTGATTGATCTCTGCTCCCCTCCACAGCATGTCTTTTTCCTGGTTCTCTCCCTCAGCCCCAACCAGTCCCAGCAGAAGACTGCCCCTCCCTGAGCCTGGTTCTGCTGGAGGTTTCTTCCTGTTAAAAGGGAGTTTTTCCTTCCCACTGTCGCCAAGTGCTTGCTCACAGGGGGTCGTTTTGACCGTTGGGGTTTTTCTGTAATTATTGTATGGCCTTGCCTTACAATATAAAGCGCCTTGGGGCAACTGTTTGTTGTGATTTGGCGCTATATAAATGAAATTGATTTGATTTGATTTGAATGTAACTATTAAATTCTTTCTAACATTTTTCTAACATTTAAATTCTCTCTAAACATTTTACTTGTCGAAATTATTATTATTATAAGTAGTATTAGTAGTTGTAGTAAAAAAATGCTTCAAAACTGGACCTTTAATCTAGGGGTGTTGTGGGGGGGCACATCCCTGCCCCACACCCCCATTCCATCTGGATTCACCCCTGCTTTGGCGTTTGAGCACAAAGAATGGATAACATTTATTTATGCAGAAAACATGACCAGATTTACAGCTGTTTTTAGTGAGCAGATACAGAGCGGCTCAGCTCAGAATTCTAAATAAAGGAGAAAAAAAGCATAAAAATGTGTTTGTAAAGCTCAGCGCAGGTGTGCTGTTATCACCGTGCTTTAAGAGGTAAGGACGAGTCATAGCTGTTGCAAAAAACCACGGATGAAAAGCTCACAGCTTGGTTAAAGTGGGCAGTTCAGTTGAACCCCGACCTCCTGCCCACGGACCAAGTTTAATGCTGCTATCAACCCACAATGCAAAGATAATAGTAACGCACAGTGACTTGGAGAAGTAACTTTAATCTGATTACTGATTTGGAAAGATTAACGCGTTAGATTAAAAAAAAGAAAAGTGGAAAGATTAGAGTAACGCGTTACACTGTTACTAAGTAACGCGTTACACTGTTACTAAGTAACGCGTTACACTGTTACTAAGTAACGCGTTACACTGTTACTAAGTAACGCGTTACACTGTTACTAAGTAACGCGTTACTGGCATCACTGCTAGTCAGGTACTCACCCCATCTCTACTTTAAACACATGGAAGATTCCAGAAAGCTCCAGAAATTAATGAATCACTTTAAAAAACTTCTAAATTAGGGACAGAATGTAAATTCATCTCTCTCTCTCACACACACACACACACACACACACGCACACTAATATCCTGCTTACCCGTTCACTGATGTGCAGTGTAAAAATAGAGCCCAGGTTGAAAATTGTTGAACAATCCAGGTGTGTGAGTGGAAATAAACATTGGATATGAATTTGCAATATGGCGTTGAGCGACATGGTTAAGCTGGGATCTCTTGATGAGGGATAAGGTTTTCTTTGTGGGACAGCAGGCCATAATTCAAGCTTCTCTGACAGGGAGAGCTGATGTTGGAAGAGAAAGCGTGTTAAGGGATTTTCAGGGTCCACAGAGGAGGTACTTCCATCAAAAAACTGGAAGGATGTGTTGTCTTAGAATAATGAAGGTTATTCATCAAGGGTCTTTGTAGGACTTATTAACTGTTCTATCTTCGATGGCATTGCTTCACACTTAAATTTGGATTTCAACAAAAGAAAACTACTCTCTTGTTATTCACGAAAGCCGGCGAGGTTGATGAAGGTCTCCAGAGGCGACGTCGAGTCAGGTCAATGCATGTGACAGTGCTAATAACATATCTGGTGATGTGCACATATAAGGTGTTCTGTTCTCACAGGCATCACCTGGAAACTAATGCTGCTTTGCTGGTTTCTTTCCAAACATGACCTTTTTTCTTCTTTTTAATCTCTAAACTTCCTGGACCAAAAATAAAAGCTCTAAGTCAACACTCCAGCCATTGTGCTCGTAATGAGGAAACCTTGATAAAGTGACCGAGGCAGTGAAAGAGGAGGAATAGCGCAGTAAAACGAGAAGCCCAAAGACTCCTCCAAGATTTAATGAACAATAATGTGATATTGTTTTGTATAACATAAATATTTAGGCCAGTGACGGAAATGAGATGGAGATTAACTTAGATCATCGAGTTATTTCATTTCATTGAAAGGAATATCTGACAGCAGATTATAACAGCCTTAAATCAACCCCTCTTATTTTGGCCCTTAAGCTCATAATTAAGGCTTTAGATCTGCATGAAAGGCAGCCATTTATGACTGGAGTGGATTTCAGCATTTGCACTGATTCCACAGAAAGTTGTAGCTTTTCATCTGAGTGTCTTTTGTGCAGACATACGGGGAGGTGTGACCACAGGAGCTGATAAAAGTCGAAGGCACGCATTAGATCTGAACTTATGTCACTGTTAAATAGAATCACAGTCATCTTTTTTGTCTTCAACATTTTACACAATGATACTGTTTTTAAAGTGTCACCATAAGGGTAGTATCTCACTGACACACAACTGGTGGAGAGTAGGAGGAGACACATCAGACAAAAAGGCGATAACTTTCTCATGTGGAATCTCACTGAACTGGTCCTCCCGACACGGTGTGTCGTGCACACCTGTGCAACCGTGTGTCCCTCACGATGTGGTTCATGGTTCCCCATTTCGTGTTTGGTTCGTGGATTTTCTTCCGGTTTCTGTGTCTTTCGTGTTATGTGTGAAGGGGCCCTTAGCAACAAAATTAAAAACATGAATATGATGAAACACAATGAAAAACCCAGAAAACAACTAAAAATTAGGGCTGTCTATCAATAAAAATATTGAATTGCGATTCATTGCATGAATGGCCAATATTTAACTCGCAATTAATGTGAGGTGATGGTCTAGTGGTTAAGGTGTTGGGCTTGAGTCCAGAAGATCATGGGTTCAAATCCCCACCTGATTGGAAAATCACTAAGGGCCTTGGGCAAGGCCTTTAATCCCCTATTGCTCCCGGTGTGTAGTGAGCGCCTTGTATGGCAGCACCCTGACATCGGGGTGAATGTGAGGCATAATTGTAAAGCACTTTGAGCGTCTGATGCAGATGGAAAAGCGCAATATAAATGCAGTCCATTTACCATTTAATTAATTATGATTCATCTCAAATTAATTACACATTATTTTATCTTCAATCCAAGCTGCTTCTTATCGCCTCTATTCCACAGGGCGCTGTCCTACTGCGATCACCCACGATCCAAAAAAAAAGTGCAAAAACGGGAAGGAACAGCTCACTTCGGCTTGCCTCCTAACAGGCTGGCTTACAAAGTGCAGACCTGGCAACCAGCCTGAAAAGAAAAGTAAGGAGCTGCACGCTCGGCCAGAACCACAACTGACGCCGCTTCTGTTTCAAACGTTGACCGCGATGGAACACAGTCAAACATATTTCAAGATGCACTCACTAGAACTACCCAGTTTAAAGATGTTCAAACATGACTGAAGCTGTTAATACTATGAACACCTGGAAGTTACCACGCACTAGCAACAATTTGGCAAATCAGGATGAAATTGGGTGCCTGTGATGACTGTGACTGCTATGTTTACCAAATTTGTTCAAGATTAACAAAGATGGATCAAGACGTTACTGTGACAGTTCAAAACACACTCTGGTTTGCTATTTGGGATGTAACGGGAATGAACAGCGCTCTGTGGAAAAGCCCCATAATGTTTGTAATCTTATTTATTTATGTATTTATATATGCAAATAGATTTTATTTTTATGTCTCATCAGTTCCACTGTTTTTGTTCATGAAAATAGTCATTCCTCCATCTTTTCTTCTTCTTTTTCTTCCTCTTCTTGTACAGTAGTGTTCAGAATAATAGTAGTGCTATGTGACTAAAAAGATTAATCCAGGTTTTGAGTATATTTCTTATTGTTACATGGGAAACAAGGTACCAGTAGATTCAGTAGATTCTCACAAATCCAACAAGACCAAGCATTCATGATATGCACACTCTTAAGGCTATGAAATTGGGGTATTAGTAAAAAAAAAAAAAGTAGAAAAGGGGGTGTTCACAATAATAGTAGCATCTGCTGTTGACGCTACAAACTCAAAACTATTATGTTCAAACTGCTTTTTTAGCAATCCTGTGAATCACTAAACTAGTATTTAGTTGTATAACCACAGTTTTTCATGATTTCTTCAAATCTGCAAGACATTAATTTTGTTGGTTTGGAACCAAGATTTTTCTGGTTTACTAGTGTGCTTGTGGTCATTGTCTTGTTGAAACACCCATTTCAAGGGCATGTCCTCTTCAGCATAAGGCAACATGACCTCTTCAAGTATTTTGACATATCCAAACTGATCCATGATACCTGGTATGTGATATATAAGCCAAACACCATAGTAGGAGAAACATGCCCATATCATGATGCTTGCACCACCATGCTTCACTGTCTACACTGTGAACTGTGGCTTGAATTCAGAGTTTGGGGGTCGTCTCACAAACCGTCTGCGGCCCTTGGACCCAAAAAGAACAATTTTACTCTCATCGGTCCACAAAATATTCCTCCATTTCTCTTTAGGCCAGTTGATGTGTTCTTTGGCAAATTGTAACCTCTTCTGCACGTCTTTTATTTAACAGAGGGACTTTGCGGGGGATTCTTGCAAATAAATTAGCTTCACACAGGCGTCTTCTAACTGTCACAGCACTTATAGGTAACTCCAGACTGTCTTTGATCATCCTGCAGCTGATCAATGGGTGAGCCTTTGCCATTCTGGTTATTCTTCTATCCATTTTGATGGTTGCTTTCCGTTTTCTTCCACGCGTCTTTTTTTTTTTTGTCCATTTTAAAGCATTGGAGATCATTGTAGATGAACAGCCTATAATTTTTTGCACCTGTGTATAAGTTTTCCCCTCTCCAATCAACTTTTTAATCAAACTACGCTGTTCTTCTGAACAATGTCTTGAACGTCCCATTTTCCTCAGGCTTTCAAAGAGAAAAGCATGTTCAACAGGTGCTGGCTTCATCCTTAAATAGGGGACACCTGATTCACACCTGTTTGTTCCACAAAATTGACAAACTCACTGACTGAATGCCACACTACTATTATTGTCAACACCCCCTTTTCTACTTTTTTTTTTTTACTAATAGCCCAATTTCATAGCCTTAAGAGTGTGCATATCATGAATGCTTGGTCTTGTTGGATTTGTGAGAATCTACTGAATCTACTGGTACCTTGTTTCCCATGTAACAATAAGAAATATACTCAAAACCTGGATTAATCTTTTTAGTCACATAGCACTACTATTATTCTGAACACTACTGCATTTTGAAAGATGTCTTTAATATGTCTTCAAAAGTGGACCTTTACTGCAGTGGGGGGGGGGGGGGGGGGGGGGGGGGCTTCCACTCCTCTGTCTGGCTCCGTGTCTGTGTAAACTGGAGTTAAACAAATAACGGTGAGAAAAACTTCAGTTTTGTTTGTTTGTTTTTGTTGAACTCACTACATGATTGGCCGTGAGAGTCATATCATCATATCACACACTCGCTATTCATCACAAAGAGACTTAGGGTGTATTTGAAGTGATGTGTGTGTGCTTTTTCTAACTTTGACTGCTCTAATAAAACAGCGAGGCGTGCGTGTTTAAAGAGCGGACACTGGACTTACAGAGAAGCAGACAACATAGGCGCTCTAATGTGGTGACTCAGGTTTAATTAATCCTAAACAGATCAATCAAAAACCCCTTAATCAGGCATTTCTGCTGCAGGTTTGTTTCTGCTGCATGGCTTCCTGATGACCCACGATACGGCACGAGCCGAGGGTCACAGGAGGTGCGTGAGTTTAACTGTGAGTCAAAACAAGATTAGTGGCAGCAAAAGAATTTGCATTAACCAGTTATTATTGCATTAACTTTGACAGCCATTCTAAAAATAAATCTGAACACACAATTCATAAAATAGTTTTAAATTAGATTTTTGCTGGAACAGTGGAGTTTTCAGATGAAAAAAGGTTATATACCACAAAAATGGTGCCAAAAGTGTTTCTTGGACTTGTCATAGAGGGAAAATGCTTTTGGTGCTTTACAGCACTTTTATGTGCTATGAAACCTTTTTTTTTTTTTTGTGGCACTTTGAAATTGGTTAACAGAGTAAAATTATGTTGCATATTAAATTTGGTGTCTTGCCTTAATTTTTAATTTACACTTGATCATTGCACTGGGTTTGCTGACCTTATTGACCTGGAATAAACGTATGTGTGGAGCAGATTCTCATTGTGTAATAAGACAAAAGGAATTTTGGAAAAGGGGCCCATTTCAATTTCTTTCATCTATATTGTGATTATTTTCTACATGACAGTTATCAGATTTATAATAGTGATGAATTCAGGTGTGACGTCACATCCTTAAACAGTACAGAACCGCCTTAGGTCCTGGATGGCAACCACCCAGGCAGACAACCAGTCCATCTACATTTCTCGAAAGAAACCATCTATGTGCTGCAATCAGATGAAACATGTGCACCCCTTTAGCTAGCCTTTCCGGCCACTGGGGTTCTCAGCACTGAAGCACCTGTGTGCTGGAACACACCCACAGTAACGCGCCACATGGCCAAAATGTTAAAGCTGACGTTCGCTCACAATGCAAGTGATACTCCTCCCAGTATCCAGCCTTTTGTTTGACACAAAGTTATTTCAGTTATTCCAAAGAGACCTAATTCCAAAGACATCTAGTCCTGAGGTCACTAGTAGTGTCTGTAAGTCTCACAACCATACAGTAAGGGTAGTATCTCACTGGGGCGGGACTGGTGGAGAGTCGGCAGAGACAAAAAATTGCACCAAAACAGGTGAATAGGTGACAGCTTTTTCATGTGTCTCTCTGAATTGGTCCCTCTGACACGTTCACGCATGGCAATCAATTGTTATCAGTTCAGTAATTAATCTTTATGCATAAAATTTTTGAAATGTGTAGAAAGTTGTCAAATTCTTTAAATCCACCCTGACTCACTGGACACTTTATCACTAAATATGAGTATCTAGTCTACATAACATCTGGAATACACATTTTAGTGACAGTCTACATATATAATCTGTTTATATTATTTGTAATGCCTTTTGATTTACACTGAATTAAAATACCAATATTTGGCTGTTAGCTGATTATTCCCTGTGATTTGGAGAACATGCAAAATGCCAAGGCTATATACACAACAATCATATACACAGTGAGCTTCCATACATAATCATCGCCAAAAGCCAATATCCTCGGTGCACTTTATATCGCACTGGTGTGTGTACAGAAGTCAGATGTACTGATTAGACTATTTTCCACTTGTATTTACCCACAGTTCTGTGACATGATGAACCAGATTGAAAAATAAAAGTAGCCAAAGCGACAATTTCAAATATTACGTAATGGCTGAGTGGATCCTTGTCATTTTATTGGTGCTTTGTATGTCACGTGACATGGACTATTCATCCCATTTGTGTTGTGTTACATTTAGCGTGCAAATTTGGTTCCATATTTTTTGTACCATTGCACACTGTGAACCCCACCCACACACACTAGTGGGGACAAGTGTTCAGCTAAACATGTTTGTTTAGCTGACGGACGATGATTTGAAAGAGCTAATTGAGGGCGCTAATTTTTCTAACACACACACACACACACACACACACGCACACACACACACACACACACACACACACACACACAAACAAACCCTGTACGTCGTAAACCACCTGGAGGCATGAATTCAATTCAAATTCAATTGAAAAAGCTTTATTTGTCCCCAAAGGGCAATTCAAACACCAAGAGCAGCAATGAAGAGCTGTTAGGATGAAGAGGATGAAGTTCGGATGAAAACCTCAACACATTCTGATACAATTTTTTGCTGGAGTGAGAAGGTGCAGACAGCAGTCTGTACATGACGTCAGTGCTTCACAGACTACAGCCTCAGAATTGTTTGTTGCAAGTTGACTGAGAACAATTTTGGACTTTTTGTATTTAAAGTTTGTGTTGGACTTTAGCAGCAGTGGAACACCAAAATGTAAGTCCCTTTTCTGTTGTTTATAAATGAATAAAATATCAAATGACAAGGATCTATTTTGATATAAAACAAATGATGAATGTTTTTACATGCTTTCAATGGAAGGAATATTTAATTCGGTGAAAGATAGAACATTTCATCATGAAATAGTCATACCATTGAACTCATAAACATTCATTATTTGTATAATATTGCATTGTTGATTTATTTAAAAATCTAGCTGATCATGTTCTATGATTTGTAAGAACCTTTCACTATGATTTCTGTTTATGTAGATGAATAACAATAAAGTGATAATGATAAAGTGTGACAGTGTGACTACATAATACTGAAGACTTCATCAAGGAAAGAATTATGACTGTGTGAAATGCATATCTGTGCCAATGTCATCTGCTCACAACAGTATGATGTATGATGGCCAAAAATCATCATCCATCAGTAAGAACATAAAAACTATTGGTTATTCAGCTGATTCTGGTACACAGAGGTGAGGGTGAGTGAAACCTCCTACTTCGTAGTCTGACACGACAAAGTTTGAGAATTAGTTTGGTTGTCATATTTCATTTCCTGAGGACAGAACCATCAGATCCCTGGGCACTATTGGACAGACATACAACCAGTTAGGGCAACAAAGCTTGTGGCCTAGGCAGAGCGGCAACCAGGCTAGAGTCAACAAACACGCAACTGGGAGTAAGGCAAACACATCTTTTTTCTTTCTTTCTTTTGCAGACTTGATATTATCCAGGTCGTTCGAAACAGAAGTGAGAGCTGTTTCAAATAATTGCTCCATATCAGCTGGAGCCAAACAGAAACTCTTTGGCTCTCCTCAAAGGTTGAGATTGGCTTGGCCTATATTTTGGCAGTAAATGGGAGGGGACCAGACCCTTTTGCAAAGCGAATTTGTTTGCAAATAGGAGATGGGTCTGATTTACCAGGCTACCTATTTTTGGACAATGTTGACATCTTTTAACATAATTTCTCAGTATGTTTTTGTATAGTTTATGTAGTAATATTGGCACAGTGATACATGTCTGGACTTGCGCAGGCAGGGACGTGTGAAGTAGACTTTTTGTTTGTATGTGATTTTTGAAGCCTTGTTGCTAATCGTAGGGTCTTGGTGGCCACTGATCCTTATTTATATTGATCTCAAACGTTCTGCCATATTCACTGAAAAAACTGTCCCTCTCAAAATAAGACAAATAATCCAAAATCTAGCCAAATTGTCTTGTATTAAGCAAAAATAAAAATAAAAAATCTACCGGTGGGGTAATAAAAATTGACTTGGTTCGAATTCTCAAAACTTGCAAAATGTCTGGCACTGAATAATCAAAATGTGCCTTAAAACTAGACAGAATTCTTATTTTCAGATTAGCCTCTGTCTTAAAATAGACATTTTTTTAATATAAAAATGCTTGACAAGATTATTTTTTTCTTTTTAGACAAAATTAAGTCAATTTTTGTTTAAATAGGGCTTTTTTTAAACTTTCTTAGATATCAGTTTTTACAGTTTTCAGCTCTGTATGAATTCAGGGTAGATGGATGTGGTCAGAACTTTGCTCCAACTTCAGTGGGTTTCCAAAGCACTTAAGCAAGTCAGATAGAAAATTTTTAATTTTGATGCAAATGAAAAGATATCATTAGCCTTGATTCTGTTGCATGAGCTTTGTTATAAGGTTTGGTAGATTCAGGTGGTGTCACTTAAGGGTATCTAACATGGTTAGCTTGGAGAGTAGTTCTGGGATGTCAGACGCGCTCTTGTGCCTTCTCGGTGGTCTCGGCCCAGTGAAGCGAACCTGATGACCCTTAAGACAATCCTTCACTTGTGCTTTTAAGTGAATAAGCTAATTTGAGTGAGGATATGATGAGTTAAAGGCTATAAGAGCTTTAAGAAATAGTGATGGCCGGACAACTGAGCAGGCCAATGGTATTCAGTAGACTTGCCACAAGCAAGTATGTCAGCCACACCGCGTGTAAGGCCGGCAGATAAATAGTGATTCTGTGACAGACAAGCTAGTCATTATCTACACTCAGCTTAAGAAGGCTGGGATTTAAACATTTTAAGAAGGCTAGGCTGTGGTTTAACATATGACCCAGTTCAGCAGTTTCATGACATCACAGACTGATATTTTTATTGTAGTATTTCCAGTGCCAATTGCCAGCAGTCCATGTTCATCTGCATCAAATACATACAATATGTTTTGTTTTGTTTTTCATCTTGTTTATTTTTAGAATTTAAAAGTCCTTTCAGGCACACACCACACGTTAAGGTTTTCCTGCCTAAATCCACTGTTCACCTCTCCGTCCGTGTCCATTGAATTATTTATTTTGTCCAAACTGCTTCAACACATGTCCAACATGTGTTTATTTGTCCATCTTGCTTATTTTTGGAATTTAAAGGTCCTTATGCTAAATAACAGCACACACTGTGGTGTGCACATGTGATGCTGAGTTCATGCCAATTGTTAAACTTGTCACCAAGAGAAACGCTGCAGGAGTGGATCCAGGACTTTGTAATGCTGCTATGCTATGACGTTATGATGACAAGTAACAGGAAACACTTGAAGTGTCTTTAGTTAAAAAGGTGAAAAACCTTGCTACACCTTGCTGATTTATGGTCCGGTACCAATTTTTCTAGCTGAGTCACTTGTTGCTGAATAGAGCGTTCAGAAACAGCACTCAGCGGCTGTTTTGGTCCATGAAAAGTGATTTCCACATACAGAAGAAACGGTGTGACTAATACTCTGGTGCAATTTATATTCCAATAAATCAAGTGTGTTCTTGCAAAAATCACATGAATACCTCCCAGTACAAACAGACACATGATTTTGGACTTTGGCTCCATTATTGATCTTCTTCTAAAGGTTTTAAAGGCCTTGAAGTGTGAGGGCAAGAAAGAATCTCTGTCAGATGTGTGAAATGTAACACAGAGGCTAGAAGAGGAATTGATCCCAATAATTTGGTCTCAATCACTCCTTTGTACGGCTCGGTGAGCCCACCAGTCTGTGCTTAAAGCTATCAACACAGATGGACGAGCCGCGGGATTTCTCTTCAGGCCTGAGCAGTACTGCAAGGTGAAGGTGTGAAATACAAACACCTTTTGATGGTTGCGTTCGAGACACCATCACAAAGTGCTCCTGCACTTTTTATTGTCACCTTGTTCTTTCTTAGCATAAATTTGGGAGGCCCACGTCTATGTTCATTAAGGCCCGGCCCGCTGACCTTTTAGCCGGGATTGTGAATGGAGCAGCAGGGTGGCTTATTGAAACCAGCTGGTAGAGAGAAGTTGTTGCAACCAGAGTGGCAGTTTGCCGCTTTATTTAATCTGGATAGGCTCTCCAAGGTGGAGGGCCATGGCATATTTACTGACACGGGGGTCACAATCTGTGCGTGGGATCATAACTCTCTTTCATGGGCCTGCTCGTCTCCCACACACAATTGTCCTGTAAAAACCTTTGAAGTTGAAATGTGAGCTGACCCAGTTTGGGTGAATGGGAAATCTAATGCACAGTTGCGGAGAGTTGGCCTTGTTCATGTTACAGTTTTATTTATTAAGGGGCAACTTAGCATTGTCTTCACACACACTCTCTTGCTCTGTCTCTCTGTCTCTCTCTCTTCTTCTCTCTGTCTCTCTCTCTCTCTCTTCCTTTACCAATCTAAATGGATTCTCCTTATGTTGCAGAGCGAGGAGGAGACGACGACGTATATTTATTTAGAACACTCAGTCACACAAAAGAAATTTGTTAGGCTGCCTTTATCGCAGACACGTGGAGGCCTCTTGCTCAGTCTTGATTTCCCCTAAGAGTCTGAATGAACTGATGTCACAGCCCCGTGTGGTCCTGGAGTGAACCTGAGCAAATGTTAGTCATGGTGTGGATCCAGCTGACTGTTCATTTCTCATAAGAGAACATTAAGAGTGCCGATGACCCTTTGACTATTGCTCAAAATGAGCTATGATCCAAAGCACATGGGTCCTCGACGTTAGACGTCTCTCAATACTCTTGATGCGTTCTCATCAGCTGTTCTTATCTGATTTGATTTTGAACTGTCTTACTGACAAATATCCACAGAAAACAACAAAATGCTGCTGACACGTCAGTGGTTCTGTGTCTGATCAGGAAATTCAGTCCCCTTGAATTTGTGATGAAATGATTTATTCTGACCAACTTGCTTTTGCCTTTTTTCCTAGGAAGTGTGTAGAGAGCTCTGGTGTCTTAGCAAAAGTAACCGCTGTGTTACCAACAGTATCCCCGCTGCAGAAGGGACTCTGTGCCAGACCGGCAGCATTGAGAAAGGGGTAAGTTTGTCTTAGTTAAATCGGTGCAAACGTGACCGCTGGAGCACTGTTGGGGTTCTAAGCAGAAACTGAACTGGAACCAGATTTGAGGCAAAAATCACAGCAGTGAAACTGAATTGGGTGTTATTCTTACTCATGTTCTGTCATGGTGGCACGGTGTCTTAGTGGTTAGGACTGTTTCCTCATAGCAAGAAGGTCATGGGATCAATTCCCACCTGTGGCCTTTCTGTGTTTGTGTGGGTTCCCTCCGGGTGCTCCAGCTTCCTCCCACATCCAAAGACATGCAGGTTAGTGGGACTAACCTGGTTAAATTAAATAGTGGTTAGCACTGTTTCTTCACAGCAGGAAGGGTTTGGACTTGGAACTCAACAGCTGTGGTGCTCGTTGGTGTACCAATACTTTTTCTGGCGTCTGCTCTTGAGTGAAACTCCTGCCTTGAATGATTTGTCCACTGTCCAATAAAAGTAGATCAAAAAACATGAAGAATGATGCCAGTTGGTCCAAGATGGACAGAGCTGCATCCCTGAGGGAAGGTTTGATGCGCAAATTAAAACCCAGCCTCAGATCACATGATTGTGAAAGGTTTATGACATTCTGTAGACTTTCATATGACTGTCGACTCAACAGGAAGTGGGCTTTTCTCTCACTAATTGAAATGAAATAAAACACACTGAAATGAAGTGTTGGAACACATTTAAATGTACACTGACAGGCACTTACATACTCTGACTCTGATCAAACCAAAATCAAAAACATGCTTATTTACAGTCTGTTCCTTCCTCTGCCCCTGACCAAGGCAGTGTCTCTACATCTGGAGTTGGTCCCCGGGCACCGGACTGTGGCTGCACACTGCCCCTAGTGGTTGGATTGTGTCTAAATGTAATAAGGATGGTTAAATGCAGAGGACAAGTTTCGTTGTATGTATATATGTGCAATGACAATCAAGGCTCTATTCTATTCTACCATATGTATTTATTAATTAGATAGATAGATAGATGATAGATTTCCTTTTCTCAATATTTTGAGGATGCAGCACCGTAGTGCCTTCTAGTGACCAGACACCCCATGTAGAGAAATTCACATTATCTCAACAGTGACCTTTGTCTCTCTGGGTCATTGGCCTTTGACTCTGAGAGATGTCTGGGAAGAGCTTATGGAGTCTTGAGGTCACTGGATGGAGGAGTTCAATGCTGCCTAACCAATGACCTAAAACAATGACTTTGAAACAAAGCATCTTGGGAGGATCCCTGGATTGACTTTGTCTCAAATTAACAATAATTTAGTGACACTCAGGTCTACCACTTGCACTCTGAACATTAGCTAGAACATTGTGACACGTGTGGCATGATCCAATGTGAAGGTGCTTCAGTATTGAGGATCCCAGCAATTGGAGAAAGCTCAAGGGACGAGCAGTTATCACTTGGCTGTAAACAGACAGATGTTTATTTTCATGAGGTGGAGATAGACTGGTGACCTGCCTGGGTGGTTGCTATCCAGCACCCAATGAAGTTCTGCAGCGTAGTGGATACAGCAACACATGACACGAACCCACGCTTTCAGACCTGACCTGACCAGCTGGAGTCATGAATATGATGGACACTATGAGCTAGTGTCTTATCACTATGCTGTGACGTCTCCTGCATACAGCGTTCCTCAATATTACCATTTCATTGTTTTGTTAATCCCATATTAACGTAACGTCTTCTTTAGTAAGTTTCATTGACATGTACCTTGTTGTGTATTGTAGAATGTCATGTGACCTATAATAGCGTAAAAGTGTTTCCATTGCTATTTTGAAAAATAAAGCTTTTTTCAAATCGCCCAATAAACCACCTCATGCAAGTTTAAAACCCTTTTTTTGTGTTTTTGTTTTGAAATCATGTTTCCATTAAGTATATTTTCAATGCCGGTCTGCTCAGTGTCAGTCTGATCCCGTCAGATCTCAGAAGCTAAGCAGTATGGGACCTGGTTAGTACTTGGATGGGAGACCTCTTCGGAACACCAGCGGTTGTGTATGTTTCTCCAGGTTACACTGGAGTTGCGTCAGGAAGGGCATCCGGTGTAAAACTTGTGCCAAATACCAATGCGGATCTGGCTGTATCTGCTGTGGCGACTCTGAACAAAATGGGAGCAGCTGAATGGAAAACAACAACAAACTTTGATTTGCACAGTTTGGAAGATAATGGAAAACCATCTACTGAGTGTTCAGGATGTGATTTTGATCAGGTGCAAGTCTTCAGTGGCCCCTGTGCACCATGAATTTTGATTTTAGGCTTTACAAATGTACTGCGTCTTTCTTGTAGGTTGGTGTTTTGTGGGAAAATAACAAATAAACATTTTATTACATGCAATGTCTTTGTTAACAAACTGAACTGGAATTGAGTTGGGAAGGTCAGATCTTCAACTTGTGAAGCACTTTGGGGTGACTTGTGTTGTAATTTGGCGCTGTATAAATAAACCAAACTGTACTGAGATGCATTGAATTAAAATGGTACATGTGACAATCCCAGTCTGCAATAGAATAGCTGGTGTTTTGAGCTGTTAAATACAGGATGCGCTACTAAACCACTGCCTGTGCCCCAGGCCTGGGGTCTAGTTCCATGTGTTTGCTTTCATGCAACGGGTGGGCACGCATGCTCACACACCCCCTCATATGCAAGCATGGCCAGCTTTAGGTCATCAGTTCACTGTTTGTTGCCAGCCAGGTTAGAAGAGATAGTTTTAATACGGATTACGGCAGCTATTGTCATGTGATGGTTCGAGGTCTAAAAGCAAAGAATAAGGGGGTGTCACGAGCTGTCACCCATGATTACCATTAGCTCAGTGGAGCCTTTGAGGACCGGGGCCCACGGACAGGGTCCTGGACAACACAGAGGGCCCCAGGTTGAGCCTGCAGGGATTTGGAACAGCTTTGGAGCAGCAGTAGGAGAGCCAGTGACATACTCTGCCTGCCCTTGCTGAGGATAGCTTCAAAGGAAAAAGTCTATCAGCCATTTCTCACCCAGCATGCAATGAAGGGAAAGCCCTTCCAACAGGATCCAAGAGAGAGATTGGAGGAGGGGGCAAATGGATGTAATAGACAGACCCTGACAGAACGCAGAGCAGAGTTCTGTACGGCCCACGGACTGGATGCGCCCGTAAGGTCGTAATTTATGGCCTGTTTCATACTTTATCTTACAAATACAGTATGGCCTGTCTCATAGTTCTCCTTCTGGGTTGCATAATTTCCCCTCAGATCTTGAAGCCATCACTGGCGGTTGCTTCAAATATCCATTGTTGTACATGAGTTCACGTCACCAGCCACAAACTGCCATCAGCCATTAAAGATCAGGTCCCATCGTGGCAGAGTACTGACTCTTTAATGCAGATGGGGGTTTCATCTTGTATCCACACACATCATTCAGAGATCTTTCTGCAGTACTGTGTCTGCATGCTTTAGGTAGCTAAGATTTTCTGGCCAGAGAAAGTGGCCGCATTTAGAAATGCTGAACAATCAGTGATTTTAATGAATGAAATCAGACTTGTCTAAAAATGTAACATGAATATTTTGTTGTCTAAAGTCGGTCATACGCTACACATTGATACAGTCAGATAGTCCTGTATAATAACATATCAAGATAACACAGTGGAAGAATAACAGCATGTCCATCTTTGTATCTACTGTAGTCCACTGCAGGCAGCAAACGAGGAAGGTCTGGTCTTTGAGTCCTGGGTGGTTGTTCTGTTGACCAGTAACTGGTGCTTTGATGTGTTTCTGATGTCTTCTGTGCTCCACTCATATACTGACTGATGCACCTGCTCAACTTGGTTGTGATGAGCCTGACAGGAGCCTCCATGTTGTGGAGAGGCGGGTTATTGGAGGGTAGTTCAGTGGTGATGTACTCTTGTGAGGATCCTTCATGATTAGTTTTATTCTGCTCTGTGTTAGCCATTGATTCACATGTACTTCCAGATGCTGATGGAGTGCTGTTGACTCATTCAGTCAGTTTGTGTGGATGATGTCAGGTACTGGTGTTGCCCAGTTGCCAACTAATCATGCTTGAGATGTGTTGTTGGATATTTGCTTTTGTGAGAATGACTGGTTCTAGTTCTGGCAAGTTACTGTGGACTACATTCAGGTCCATTAGCTCCTCATAACTCTGACTGATTCTTTCTATGCTCTGCATGAAACTGGATGCAGACATGTGACAAGTCTACATCAAGTTAAACTCGTGTAGGTCAGAGTCCAAATGAGCTCCAGAAAATTATGAACATGTTCAAAACTAGCAGGAGTTTAAGGACACGTTCCTGAGCTGTACTGGTCCATACCAACCTCCCTGAAAGAGACATGCTATCAGACATTTAACAAATTCTGTTCATCGACCGATTGTTCAACTCCACTGTTTGCTTGGTGGCTTGATACCTTAATACAACCAATTTGAAATCCATTGGATCAGAACAGAACCAGGTAGATTACCACAGACTGTAGATACATAATGCATTTCTCATTAATGAGCAGCAGAGATTAAAAGAAAACATGGGTTTGATATCACAGCCATTCAGACTCCTAATCAGAGCATCAACATCAGCAAATATTGCAGAAAAAGAAAACAAATGATCACATATGAAGAAGGTGATTATTTATCAAAGACCAGTGATGTGAAAAGCACTTTTTTCTCTCTCTATGCCCCTGGAATACACACGAGCACACAGAAACGCACGCGCACACACACACACACACACACACACACACACACACACACACACACACACACACACACACACACACACACACACACACACACACACACACACACACACACAAAGAGTAGAATCCTGCAGACTCACCTGAAATGTAAAATAACAAATATTCTCCTTTCCAGATTTACCTACATTATACGATGCCATTGAAAAAAATTAACAACTCAGCATTACTCACTACCATATTTACTCTAATAAACGCTCCCTCTCTAATAAAGCCCTCCCCCCAATGATTTTTTTTCATCACATTGCATGTAGTGAAATTGTGAATTCCTGACAGAACAGAGTAAAATGAAAATGAAATAGTCCTACCTCATTTCCCACAAAATCTTATCAAGTCTATTCTGGTTCTCATGTTGCTTATGCAGCCACAGTCCCTCGTATTTCAGACCTTCCCTGTCACGCAAACGCCTGCTGTCCCCCCCCCCCACCAAGTAGCTGTTTTGCTGTTTTGGCCAGGGTTGCAAGCTTATCCTTGTTCCTACACCACTCCCGGATGTGTTTCCTATCCTACACCCGAGCAGCATGGTGCTCTTCTGTTCTGCTTCTTTTAGCTTGAACTCTGCCAAGTAAAAATGTTTGCGTTGAGCCATTTTATGTAATTGCGTAGCAGCTACTGCATGCCAAAAAACATTTGTTTTGAGTCTGCGCTGCTTCTCTTGCATGAAGTATGCATGTACGTACGTACCGTATAGCCGTACTGTGTACAGCATGCATGGATGCATGAGTACGCAAGTGATCATCAATAAACGCCCCCTTCATGAAAATTTCATGCCCCTGGGGTTTTTATTAGCTTAAATTTGGTATATCCTAGATGTTCCAGACAGCTCCCAGTTCACCTGTTTCATTGGTGCTTATGTTTTTATAATGTAACTAACTATCCTTCAGCCTTATGCTCAACATTAAACCATTCACTTTCAATACCTTCTTACTCCAATCAAGGGTCATGGGGGTACATCCTGGACAGGACACTAGTCTAATGCAGGGACAGACAGACATACACAGACAGAGCCATTCACACGCTCATGGACACCTACAATCAATTCATAGGCACCAGTGACCTAATCTGCATGTCTGTGGATGTGGGAGGAAGCTGGAGCACCCGTAGGAAACCCATGGGAACACAGGGAGAACATGCAACCTCTACACATCAAGGACCAGGTGGGAAGTGATCCCAGGACCTTCTCGCTGTGAGACACTAACCACTAGGCCACCATGTCGCCACATGCTCTACAGGACACCACCAATACAAAATGACAGAATATTGATTAACAGGATTAATAATTTGGCAGTCGTTGCAACGGCTTCAAACCTTTCTTGCTATTCAAGATAGTGGATAAAGAATAAACACATCACTACATGGTTTGTATAGGAGGGGAATGTTACAGTGAAGAATGTAATTCCCCGCAGTGAGACAAAGCCAGTGACAGGGGGCGCATCTATAATGTAAGAATCGTGGGGCCACATGTCGCGTCCACACCGCACGCGACCCAACGCCACAGATTCGCTTCCCTCACCTGGCGATGGACGTGCCACCATCACCCAGTGTATCGCTCTGCTTGGGCACAAACGTTCGCTGCGGAACTTCGCCTGCGTCATCAAATAGGAGGAGCTTCTATTCCGCTTGCCGTTGAGTCAACACGGCAGAGCGAGTTACTGTGCTGTATTTGTTGTGGAAAGCTGACAAACGTCGCCAGTGGCGGCGTCGCTGGGTTCACAACATCCTCATGAGACGTTCCCAATTCAGGGAGTTTCATCATTTGCTGCAGGAGCTGTGTCTGGATGACGGCCACTTTAAGCGGTACTTCTGCCTCTCCAGGACCCAGTTTGAGGACCTCCTGTCCCGTTCGTGCGCGCACATACAAACAAAGAAAAAACAAACTGGCTGCCGCTGTCATTCCTCGCTATCTCTCCATCAAACTCTCATCATTGTGTTATAAATGAGTCACCATTTGTTTTATTATACTGTGTAGTTAATAAAATGATCTTCACAGACGATTCATTTGCGCGTGCACGTGAAAAAAAAAACTAGCTGCTGCTGCGGTGCTGTTTGCTCTCCCCTCAAATTCTCATCGTGTTATAAAGCAGTCACCATTTGTTTTATTATACATCTGTGTAGTTAATAAAATGATCTTCACGGACAATTCCTTCGCGCGTGCACGTGAAAAAAACTAGCTGCTGCTGCGGTGCTGCTCGCTCTCCCATCAAACTCTCATTATTGTGTTATAAACCAGTCATCATTTGTTTTATTATACATCTGTGTAGTTAATAAAATGATCTTCACGGACAATTCGTTCGCGCGTGCACGTGAAAAAAACTAGCTGCTGCTGCGGTGCTGCTTGCTCTCCCCTCAAATTCTCATCGTGTTATAAAGCAGTCACCATTTGTTTTATTATACATCTGTGTAGTTAATAAAATGATCTTCACGGACAATTCCTTCGCGCGTGCACGTGAAAAAAACTAGCTGCTGCTGCGGTGCTGCTCGCTCTCCCATCAAACTCTCATTATTGTGTTATAAACCAGTCATCATTTGTTTTATTATACATCTGTGTAGTTAATAAAATGATCTTCACGGACAATTCGTTCGCGCGTGCACGTGAAAAAAACTAGCTGCTGCTGCGGTGCTGCTCGCTCTCCCATCAAATTCTCATCGTGTTATAAAGCAGTCACCATTTGTTTTATTATACATCTGTGTAGTTAATAAAATGATCTTCACGGACAATTCCTTCGCGCGTGCACGTGAAAAAAACTAGCTGCTGCTGCGGTGCTGCTCGCTCTCCCATCAAACTCTCATTATTGTGTTATAAACCAGTCACCATTTGTTTTATTATACATCTGTGTAGTTAATAAAATGATCTTCACGGATGATTAGTTTGCGCGTGCACATGAATAAAAAAAAAAACTAGCTGCTGCTGCGGTGCTGCTCGCTCTCCCATCAAACTCTTATTATTGTGTTATAAACCAGTCACCATTTGTTTTATTATACATCTGTGTAGTTAATAAAATGATCTTCACGGATGATTCGTTTGCGCGTGCACATGAATAAAAAAAAACTAGCTGCTGCGGTGCTGCCAGACACAGGACATGTCCACATCAAGTATAAACTCCAGACATTTTCACGTCACTACATATCCAGTCCCTGATTGGCCATCGCGGCGCGACAAGACGAAAAAGTCCAGATGTTTCAACTTGGGGAGGAGGGCGACGCGATATCGCGCCACAAACGCGAAAATCACTCAAAATCACTTCATTCACGTCCATTGCGTCGTGTTGTGTGGCTTGAACTTTTGTGGCGCCACAACACGTCCTTCCATAGTGATTACATGGCAAACAGTCGCCACCGCCGCCGCCGCTCGCGTCGTGTATGGTGTGAACGCGGCTACAGATTTGATAGTTAAAGTTGTTTATAGTAGAAGGTCACAACTGAAGTGAGTCACAATAAACCTGGTCGAGGAGAAAACCAGGATAGAAGTAACAAAAAAGAAAATAGCAGGTATGAGAGGAAAAATAACAGGACTAATGCAGAAATTAAATTATAGGGTGAGTAATAGTGTAATTATGAGTTGGTGCATTTAAAGAGAAAGAGAGAGAGAATGTGCAGTTTCAGGAAAACCTCATCGGTCATGTTTTGTGTAGTCTGCACTTGACTAGATAAAGATTCATCTAAAGTGAAAATGGTAAAAGTGACACTTAAATGTTCTGTGATGTAATAAGTTAGAGGTTATTGTATTTTTTTGTGGTAGTGGGCCTCTGAGACGGTTCCTAATGGGGGTCTTTGTTATTGTTATAAGAAATAATTCAGTTCACCTGTATAATAACCCTCGTGTCTCTTTCTGTGTTTTTGCTCCTCCTCGGGCAGTGGTGCTACCAGGGGGAGTGTGTTGTGTTCGGTACCTGGCCTCGGAGCGTGGACGGGGGCTGGGGGCCCTGGTCACTGTGGGGGGAGTGCAGCAGGACCTGTGGGGGCGGTGTGTCCTCCTCCATGAGGCACTGTGACAGCCCAGCGTAAGTAGGCAAAGTAAGCCACAGCAAGCTGAACACACACGTCCAGGTCCTGCCTACATGTGTGTGTTTGTGTGTACGTGCACATGTGTATGCTGTGTGACCATTTGTGATGTATCCGGGTGGGAGTATAGAAAATTGTGTCTAAAGCTAATATTATCACAAACATTTCCAGGAATAACTGTTTTCTTTGACGGGTAAAACATCATTTCTTTGAATTACTCATCCTAATCAGGGGTGGGCAACTTGTTCCAGAAAGGGCCAAGAGGGTGCAGCTTTTCTTTGCAGCCACTGATTCCACCAGGTGATTTCACTGATTAACCGATTCCATCTACTCAAAGTGATATTAATCAGTGAAATCACCTGGTGGAATCAGTGGCTGCAAAGAAAAGCTGCACCTTCTTGGCCCTTTTTGGAACAAGTTGCCCACCCCTGTCCTAAATGTAGGACAGAAAGGAAGAGAGAGAGAGAGAGAGAAAAGATAATTTCTCTTCACACCATACTGACTGGCCGGCATATCACCCAAGTCATCCACAGGCATACAGTTTTGAATTATGGTTAAAATTTTAAACAAAGTAATTCTGGACAAGTTATTTAAATTAACATCATGTCTGGCATTTTATAAAGTGAAAAACATTGCCATCTACTGGCCAGTATTGAGATATCCCATAATCCTTTGTGTGCCAGAGAGTTGCTGCGGTCTAAACAGCATACAGAATCCACATGATGACCATTGTAAATGAACATTATACAACCAAAATGTACTTTTTTATGCTTTTCATCACGTTAATAAGAGGCTGCATGAGACCCTGAAAACTTGCTAAAACAAATATTCCAAATATTCTGTGTCTGCTACATTTAATCTGCGTGGAATTTAATAAACACAAACCGAATTTCAGACATATTATATATATCAGTCTGGAACAAAGAGGACAAACAGTGTTGTAAAGGACAATAAGCAGGACGTTAAAGAGCAAACTTCACTTTCCCCCAGAACGATATGAACAGGAAGCGATTGCAGCTCACAGCGACTCCCGCTGAAAATAACGGAGAAACAACCTGAGCTTCTGGCATGTTTACATAAAACAAACACAATAACAACGTCTATAAACCCAGAGAATATATTCACAAGAGTTCTAGGCGCAATATACAAAGAGTTTTATGTTGGGATGTTAATGCTGTTGTCCGTGTGCAGCCTGATCAGAGCGTCTCAATGCATTTCTCCTGTCAGGAAACTAATTTATCCATAATGCACTGCGGCATGTGCCCAAGCACTAAAACTTTCAAAATTAGTGCATTACTTTAAAACTAAAACATATAGCTGATATTTTCACTTTATAAAACGCCAGACGTGACGTTAATATAAATAACTTGTCTGGAATTAGTTTATTTAAAATTTTAACCATAAATCAAAACTGTCTGCCTATGGATGACTTGGGTGATATGCCGGCGAGTCTGTATGATGTGAAGAGAAATTGTCTTTTTTCTCCCTTCTCCTCCTCCTCCTCCTCCTCCTCCTTCTTGGTCACCAGGTCTCTTTTGCTGAGAGAAGACTAATGCCGGGTTCACACGGCAGGATAATTAGGCCGATATCGGACCCGATCTTCCCCTTCCGACAATCTTAAGGACGCCCCGACAATCGTGATGATGCTAAAGATAATCTTATCAGATATTCCTGCCGTGTGTGGTGTGTTAAGAGCACTCTGATCTGCTTGGAAGGACGTCAGGAGCTCTCCAATTGCAAATCTGGGATATTCAACATGTTGGATTTTTTTGCCCCGATATCGCAGCGTGTGTTGTGTCCCCAACAACAAATGAGCACGCAGCCTGCTGAATGTGACATTCAGCCAATCAGAAAGCGAGGTGACGGACGCACGGAGCAGAAAATAAAATCAAAACAGCTGTTCTGACTTACCAGGAAGTCCGGTGGTCGTGCTGTCTCCACTCCTTTAAAGAACGCCTTTTCTTTTTCTTTTTGTATAGTTTTTAAATAGTCCACAAAGTACCTCCGTTTGTTTACTCTGATGTCACGTTTAATCTCAAGAGATTTTGCAACATTTCCTGTCTGAGCTGTAAATGTTCGTGTGTGAAATCTGTCCGTGTGTGGTGTTGTTGTCCTCACCGTGTGGCTGAACACCACACACTGCACCACCAAACCTGTTAGATCCATGATTTTTCATCTTCACGTGTGTGGTCTCTCAGGTTTTGGAAACCTAAAGATAATTTTAAAATCCTGTCGTGTGAAGCAGGCTTAATCTGACACAGAAGCGCTGGTTCGTTGTTGTGTCAGTAGCTGCTAGTGTACTGAAATCAATACTCAATCAATCAATCAACATTTATTTATAAAGCGCTTTACAGCACCGACTGGTGTCCAAAGTGCTTAACATTAAAAACACAAATTTACAAAATAAAACACATATAAAATAAAATTTTAAAACAACACATAAAAAAAAGAACATAAAAATAACAGAACATGTCACCTCCCCACTAAGTGTTAAAAGCCAGTAATATGCTCACGTCTAGAAGTGTTTGTCAAAAGACGAGCAGCAGCATTCTGCACCAACTGGAGACGTGCAAGAGACGACTGATTAATGCCCGAATAAAGTGCATTACAATAATCAAGTCTGGAGCTGATGAAAGCATGAATGGCGTCTCAAGATCACGTCTACTGAGAAAGTGCTTTATTTTAGCCAAGAGGCGAAGTTGGAAAAAACTAGCTTTGACAACAGAATTTATCTGTTGATCGAACCTCAAACAGCTGTCAAATATCACTCCCAAATTCTTGACAGCTGGTTTTACATAGTTAGCCAAAGCACCAAAATTTGGTGTTACCACATTTGGTATGCCAGTGCGCTCAAACACCATGATCTCAGTTTTACCATCATTCAGGTAAAGGAAGTTTCAGGACAGCCACTGCTTTACATCACGAATACAATTAAATAATGATGACAAAGCATCACTCCCATTAGTCCTCACAGGCAGATAGATTTGCAGATCATCTGCATAACAATGAAAGGACAAATTGTGCTGGGTTATAATTGACCCCAATGGCAGAATGTACAAAGAAAATAGAATCGGCCCAAGGACAGATCCCTGCAGCACTCCACAGCACAGAGGAGCAGTTGATGAGGAAAGGTCCCCAATCATGACAGAAAAGCTCCTTTCAGCCAAATATGATCTAAACCACTCAAGTGCAGTACCATGAATGCCAATAAAATGTTCCAACCGGGAAACAAGTACTGTGTGATCCACAGTATCAAAGGCTGCGGTGAGGTCCAACAGAACCAGCACAGCAGGATTCCCTGCATCCACCGACAGAGTAATATCATTATGAACTTTTAAAAGTGCTGACTCAGTGCTGTGTCACGAATACTGAAAGTTATCAGTTTAGCTTTTATCTGTAACTTCCACAAAATTTTGTTAGGGGTTTAGCTTTATAAGATAGATAACTTTCCAGTTAGTGGATTAACCTTTTGGTTAGCTGTGCCCACCGCTGTCTGTTCAGAGTTCTGTCTCTTTAATCCCTCTGCTCGTGTCCAAAAGTGCTTTCCAAGCTGTCTTGGACGACACTATTTTCTAATGAAACAAGGCACAGAAACATTTTCATGCAGATTGATTTTGACTCAGTTGTCAAAGCCGCATGTGAAATCAGTTAAAATGCTGCTGTTCGGTTCCCAGTTGTTTCCTAATAGTCTGTGCCTTAGATTGTAGTGCTGCTTAGCCTTGTTTTAGCGATAACGTTTGGAGCTTCCTGCGTTCTCACCGGACCCATGAGTCTAACGGTGCATCCTTGGCAAGCAAACAACAGGATTTTTGTTCTTCTTTCATTTTTTTGTGTTGGTTTGTTTTGGAATCGTACTGTGGTCGCTAACAATAAAAACATAATGAGGAAGAGACGAGATGAACCAGAGGGAAGGAGGAATGGAAGAAAGGGAAGAGGAGAAGGCAGTGGCGTAATGTGGAACACCTGCGTTAGGTCCCACACATTCATCAGTGCAGATGGTGAAGCCGAGCCGAGAACACGCTCGTCTGGCTGGAACGCTGCGGTGCCACAGTTTTCTCCACCGGACTGGAAATGTTCACAGAAACAGAGACAACGGAGAATCATCTACATTTACACTTATACATTTGGCTGATGCTTTTAGGCAAAGAGACTCAGGTTTCTGTGCACGTGCCGACCTGCACACCGGGAGGAATATCAAACACTGTTTTACTTAAGGTTACACTCAGGGTTTGATCCATTCACCCTTTGGTTAATGACCAACCAACTCTACTAAGTGACCTGCAGTTTTCTGTGTGATAACTTTTAATTTTTACTCAACATAACTGAACCTTTTAAAAACAGACAAAGTGGGCAAAGGAGTGAAAAAACAAAACAAAACAGAACGGTAATTAGATTCCTTGTGAGGCTGCAGAGTGAAGAACAGAGGAGTCTTTTCTGTCCCAAATCTAAATGTCATGTCACACTTAAGACCTCTTAGAGCAGCTTGGATTTCATGAATGAATCATTGGAAGGAGCCGGCACACAGACACCTCGAGGTCTGTTTCACAACCTTCATCAAATGAACTCACTGCACCTGCACATTATCAGTTTGAACAATATACAGTAAAGTGCCAATAAAAAGAACTCATCCTGTTACCATTTGGAATCTTCTTATTGCTGTTTGACATAAAATAACAATAATAATAGTAATAATGAACATCTGGTTTCTGTGACCTGGTTCAGATTGGGGTTAACAGTCCGACTTGAGTCTGATTTGATCTGGATTACTTTCTTTCCGGATAGTGTTCAGACATGTTTTTCAAATCCGGCTCTTGCTATACAGTCATCCAAACGTAATCCGGTTTAAACCAAATTCTTTGTACTTTCACCCAAACTGCACCAAAACCATACAAGCATAAAAAATGATCCTGTTTAAAAAGGAAAAAAAGCCTTTAGAACTGCATCTCCGTACCTTCGATGGTTCCACTCATCCTGCTCTGATCGAGGCCGTTGGTGTCATCTCGGCTGTCGTCTGCCTTGGAGGCTTCACCCCTCCACCTCCGGTGCTGTCCAGGACCACTGTCAGTTGGGAGCTGGGGTGGTCTCGCAGGATGGGATCAGGCTCCTTGAAGAAGGAACAAGAGTTCCTGTTTCTTCTGCTTCTTGCATTGTGATCCTTCACCTTTTTGCACTCGGCCTTCAAGTTCTTTATCTTGCCGCGGCACTGGATTGCCTTCTTTGTGTGTCCTTGTGTTGCCAGTGCGGCAGCGATGTCCTCTAATAAATATATTCAAATTTCAATATAGTCCGTCCAACTTGTTTTGAATTTTCTGGTCTCTGAACAACAATATGAGGACTTTTGTCTCATCTGTCGACCACAACACACTCAAACTGGATTCTTTCCTGGTCATCACCAACTCCTACCAATGACAAACTACACGCTGTACAAAGTTTGAGCAAAGTTAACTTCAGAATTTGGTGGGAGTTTGTCGACATGATGTGAATGCTGACCCTGTGAACCCTGAAGTATGATGTAATGATCCCTGAGCATGATGGATTCAAGATGCATTTAAATTAAGACCTCTGTGAATCCGGCTGAAATGCAGCTCAACCACCTCTTGGAGACAATAATCCAGCTGTTCAGATTAAAAAAAAGATATCCAGATCCTAAACCGGATTCAGTTCGGATCCAACTCGAGCCAGACTGCCAACCCCAATGTGATCTTAAAGTAAAAACAAGTCATTACCACATGATCCAAATCTGTGCTCTGTGAAGTCAAGATCACGCTTTATGATGTCCTGGGTTCACATCATGCTGGGTTTTTTCCTGTTGTTGTTTTTGCTGTTTGAGCAGGTTCAGAGTGATTTAGGCAGAAATGTGCACTCATCCATTTGTGTCAGAAAATTTTCTCAGCCAATTTTAGTCCTTTGACACAGGTTTACAGTAATAACTGGAAATTGCTTGTAAATTGGTTGCAATTCCTTAACCAAAAAAAAAATGTTTTTTTCTCATGCTGTGACATGTAAAAACCTGCAAAACTATAATTTGGGAATATCTGCACAGGCTGCACTTAAACATACGGGGAGGTGATGGTCTAGTGGATAAGTGTTGGGCTTGAGACCAGAGGATCCTTGGTTCAAATCCCAGCCTGACCGGAAAATCGCTAAGATCCCTTGGGCAAAATCCTTAATCCCCTAGTTGCTCCCGGTGTGTAGTGAGTACCTTGTGTGGCAGCACCCTGACATTGGGGTGAATGTGAAGCATTATTGTAAAGCGCTTGGAGTTTCTGATGCAGATGGAAAAGCACTATATAGATGCAGTCCATTTACCATATGAAAGTTTAGTACAGAAACAGCACTGTGCTAAAGTTTAGACACCCTAGAATGTTGGTGGAAATATAGTGTTTAGTTTCTTTAATTATTTTTACTTGTTTTTTTTGTTGTTGTTGTTGTTCTTTTTTTTGGAGTATGTTAACAGAAAATATGCATTGATTTAAAATGGTAAACATTGTTATTTTGAATGAACTTAAGTATGAACATAAGGGTTTTTTCACATTTAATGAAAGAATTTAATTTATTATCAAGTTACTGTTATTACTAGATTATTATTTAACTGCTAAAAACATGAAGTTGATTTCACTGACTTCACTCATCACAACATGACTGATGTTACACACTCATGTCATGTCACATGTATCAGGATTCACCACTGACTTTGTTCACAATCGTCAACTGGTAAAACACCAAAGACATGTTGGCAACCCTCAATTGAACTTAAATAAAAAAAATAAAAAAAAATAGATGCAGTGCAGAAATTCACGCACCCGTTAATATACCAGATGAATGCGTTCTATTTGTACTCAGAGGTTGGAGTCCCCCCACCCCCCACCCAAAGTCGTTCAGCTCATTTGAACCCCACATACTCCGAGTTCACAGTCCAGCCGCTTCCAGCAGCAACCGTATGAAAAAATGTCATTATTCTGTCCTTTTGCATCCAGTTGATTAACTCATGCACACAGTTCTCTCCTCCTGCGCAATGTGTTGTTTATCAGTTGGTGACTCTAATACTACCTAACCTGGTAGATGCTAACAACAGTAACGTCTACACCGTGCACTAAATTAAAACACAAACATAAACTTCTGTCCTCCTCCATAAGGTCTGTTTGGTGGACCACACGCTTTTTGTAGCACTGGAGGCAGGCGCTCTAACCATGAGGCTAAAACCTAAAGCCGCGTTCACACCCTGTGCGACGCGACACCACAGATTCGCATCCGTTGCCTTCCAGTGGACACTCTACCATCACCCGGTGTGTCGCTCTGCTTTCGCTGAGAAAATTCACCCCAGTGCACCATCAAATAGGAGGAGCTTCCATTCCGCTCGCTGGCTCCGGTTGTCAGTCAAGTTAACATTGTGGACCTTGATCACACAGAGCAAGTTGCTGTGCTCTTGGGTAATCCCCTCATTACCCCATCCCCGTAGAGACGGTGCCTGCTCCCAGACCACCAATAACCAGTAAAAATCTATTTAAGCATAAAATTCAAAAAGAAAAAATAATATAGCACCTTCAACTGCACCACAGACTAAAACAGTTAAATGTGGTCTATTAAACATTAGGTCTCTCTCTTCTAAGTCCCTGTTAGTAAATGATATAATAATTGATCAACATATTGATTTATTCTGCCTTACAGAAACCTGGTTACAGCAGGATGAATATGTTAGTTTAAATGAGTCAACACCCCCGAGTCACACTAACTGCCAGAACACTCGTAGCACAGGCCGAGGCGGAGGATTAGCAGCAATCTTCCATTCCAGCTTATTAATTAATCAAAAACCCAGACAGAGCTTTAATTCATTTGAAAGCTTGACTCTTAGTCTTGTCCATCCAAATTGGAAGTCCCAAAAACCAGTTTTATTTGTTATTATCTATCGTCCACCTGGTCATTACTGTGAGTTTCTCTGTGAATTTTCAGACCTTTTGTCTGACTTAGTGCTTAGCTCAGATAAGATAATTATAGTGGGCGATTTTAACAGTTTAGCTGTTAAAGTTAGTTTAGTTTATCCTGCAGTTTAGCTAATTGGTGTGTGTCCTCTGGCTTCATGGATAGATAAAGCTGGGTATCAGCTGCGTAACAATGAAAATTTAAGCAATGCCGTCTAATAATACTGCCTAAGGGAAGCATGTATAAAGTGAATAAAATTGGTCCTAGCACAGAACCTTGTGGAACTCCATAATTAACCTTAGTCTGTGAAGAAGATTCCCCATTTACATGAACAAATTGTAATCTATTAGATAAATATGATTCAAACCACCGCAGCGCAGTGCCTTTAATACCTATGGCATGCTCTAATCTCTGTAATAAAATTTTATGGTCAACAGTATCAAAAGCAGCACTGAGGTCTAACAGAACAAGCACAGAGATGAGTCCACTGTCTGAGGCCATAAGAAGATCATTTGTAACCTTCACTAATGCTGTTTCTGTACTATGATGAATTCTAAAACCTGACTGAAACTCTTCAAATAGACCATTCCTCTGCAGATGATCAGTTAGCTGTTTTACAACTACCCTTTCCAGAATTTTTGAGAGACAAGGAAGGTTGGAGATTGGCCTATAATTAGCTAAGATAGCTGGGTCAAGTGATGGCTTTTTAAGTAATGGTTTAATTACTGCCACCTTAAAAGCCTGTGGTACATAGCCAACTAATAAAGATAGATTGATCATATTTAAGATCGAAGCATTAAATAATGGTAGGGCTTCCTTGAGCAGCCTGGTAGGAATGGGGTCTAATAGACATGTTGATGGTTTGGATGAAGTAACTAATGAAAATAACTCAGACAGAACAATCGGAGAGAAAGAGTCTAACCAATTACCGGCATCACTGAAAGCAGCCAAAGGTAACGATACGTCTTTGGGATGGTTATGAGTAATTTTTTCTCTAATAGTTAAAATTTTATTAGCAAAGAAAGTCATGAAGTCATTACTAGTTAAAGTTAAAGGAATACTCGGCTCAATAGAGCTCTGACTCTTTGTCAGCCTGGCTACAGTGCTGAAAAGAAACCTGGGGTTGTTCTTATTTTCTTCAATTAGTGATGAGTAGTAAGATGTCCCAGCTTTACGGAGGGCTTTTTTATAGAGCAACAGACTCTTTTTCCAGGCTAAGTGAAGATCTTCTAAATTAGTGAGACGTCATTTCCTCTCCAACTTACAGGTTATCTGCTTTAAGCTGTGAGTTTGTGAGTTATACCACAGAGTCAGGCACTTCTGATTTAAAGCTCTCTTTTTCAGAGGAGCTACAGCATCCAAAGTTGTCCTCAATGAGGATATAAAACTATTGACGAGATAATCTATCTCACTCGCAGAGTTTAGGTAGCTACTCTGCCCTGTGTTGGTATATGGCATTGGAGAACATAAAGAAGGAATCATATCCTTAAACCTAGTTACAGCTCTTTCTGAAAGACGTCTAGTGTAATGAAACTTATTCCCCACTGCTGGGTAGTCCATCAGAGTAAATGTAAATGTTATTAAGAAATGATCAGACAGAAGGGAGTTTTCAGGGAATACTGTTAAGTCTTCAATTTCCATACCATAAGTCAGAACAAGATCTAAGATATGATTAAAGTTGTGGGTGGACTCATTTACATTTTGAGCAAAGCCAATTGAGTCTAATAATAGATTAAATGCAGTGTTGAGGCTGTCATTCTCAGCATCTGTGTGGATGTTAAAATCGCCCACTATAATTATCTGAGCTAAGCACTAAGTCAGACAAAAGGTCTGAAAATTCACAGAGAAACTCACAGTAACGACCAGGTGGATGATAGATAATAACAAATAAAACTGGTTTTTGGGACTTCCAATTTGGATGGACAAGACTAAGAGTCAAGCTTTCAAATGAATTAAAGCTCTGTCTGGGTTTTTGATTAATTAATAAGCTGGAATGGAAGATTGCTGCTAATCCTCCGCCTCGGCCCGTGCTACGAGCATTCTGACAGTTAGTGTGACTCGGGGGTGTTGACTCATTTAAACTAACATATTCATCCTGCTGTAACCAGGTTTCTGTAAGGCAGAATAAATCAATATGTTGATCAATTATTATATAATTTACGAACAGGGACTTAGAAGAGAGAGACCTAATGTTTAATAGACCACATTTAACTGTTTTAGTCTGTGGTGCAGTTGAAGGTGCTATATTATTTTTTCTTTTTGAATTTTTATGCTTAAATAGATTTTTGCTGGTTATTGGTGGTCTGGGAGCAGGCACCGTCTCTACGGGGATGGGGTAATGAGGGGATGGCAGGGGGAGAGAAGCTGCAGAGAGGTGTGTAAGACTAGAAGGAGAGAGCATATCTCACCCATATTGGCCTCTCTTCATTGGCTTCCTGTTAATTCTAGAATAGAATTTAAAATTCTTCTTCTTATAATTTTTTGAATAATCAGGTCCCATCTTATCTTAGGGACCTCATAGTACCATATCACCCCAATAGAGCGCTTTGCTCTCAGACTGCAGGCTTACTTGTAGTTCCTAGAGTTTGTAAGAGTAGAATGGGAGGCAGAGCCTTCAGCTTTCAGGCTCCTCTCCTGTGGAACCAGCTCCCAATTCAGATCAGGGAGACAGACACCCTCTCTACTTTTAAGATTAGGCTTAAAACTTTCCTTTTTGCTAAAGCTTATAGTTAGGGCTGGATCAGGTGACCCTGAACCATCCCTTAGTTATGCTGCTATAGACTTAGACTGCTGGGGGGTTCCCATGATGCACTGAGTGTTTCTTTCTCTTTTTGCTCTATATGCACCACTCTGCATTTAATCATTAGTGATTGATTTCTGCTCCCCTCCACAGCATGTCTTTTTCCTGGTTCTCTCCCTCAGCCCCAACCAGTCCCAGCAGAAGACTGCCCCTCCCTGAGCCTGGTTCTGCTGGAGGTTTCTTCCTGTTAAAATGGAGTTTTTCCTTCCCACTGTTGCCAAGTGCTTGCTCACAGGGGGTCGTTTTGACCGTTGGAGTTTTTCTGTAATTATTGTATGGCTTTGCCTTACAATATAAGGCGCCTTGGGGCAACTGTTTGTTGTGATTTGGCGCTATATAAATAAAATTGATTTGATTTGATTTGATTTGATTTGCTCTTAATTGTTGTGGAAAGCTGACAAACATTGCCAGTGGTGCCGTCCCTGGGTTCACAACATCCGCATAAGATGTTCCCAATTCGGGGGTTTCATTATTTGCAGCAGGAGCTGCGGCTGGATGACAGCCGCTTTCAGCGGTACTTCCACCTCTCCAGGACCCAGTTTGAGGAACTCCTGTCCCGTTCGCACGCGCACATGTGAACAATTAAAAAAAAAAACTGTCAGCTGTTGCTGTGCTGCTGCTTGCTCTCCCCACAAAATCTGTCATAATTGTGTTTATAAACCAGTCACCATTTGTTTTATTATACGTCTATGTAGTTAATAAATAAAATAATCTTCACGGACAATTTGCTCACGCGCTCACGTGAAAAAAAAAACCTGTCTTCTGCTGCTGCTGTGGGGCTGCTGCTCGCTCTTCCCCCAAAAACTCTGTCATAATTGTTAAATAAAGGACAAAAGGGACATAAGTCCTGCTCACAGGCTGGTTACCAGAGACAGGACATGTTCACATCCAACTCAGCCAAACTCTAGACATCTCCACGTCACTACATAGCCAGTCCCTGATTGGTCATCGCAGTGTGACAAGACAAAAAATTTCAGATTTTTCAACTTGGGGAGGAGGGCAACGCCACGCCACGTGATATCGTGCCACAAATGCACCAATCGCTCAAAATCACTTCATTCGCGTCCCTCGCATTGCATTGCGTGGCTTCGTGCCACAACGTGTCCTTCCATAGGGATTACATGGCAACCTGTCGCCACTGTCGCTCGCGTCGCGCCCAGTGTGAACGTGGCTTAAGCTCTCTAGCATGTCACTATAACGTCTTTTGGCATTGGAGCTTTATGTCACTGCACAGCACCTCCTGCTGGCCACCATTAGATATACCCCAAAATCTCAGAGGTGTCCAGCATATTTTCCAACTCGTGGGGCTGTGTGGAAATCGGATCACATTTACGTTGGGGTGTGACGTCATTCCTAGATGTGACTTGTGACTTTTGAGTTCAATGGAACGCAGCATAATTATTAGTATTTAATGTGCCTTCTGCCAAATGTGAGTGTAGCAGAAGTTTTGTACTTTTGCTTTTAGTTGTATGTAACTGCAGGCTTGTTTCTCTAAGGTTGTCCTCTCAGTTTTTAATTTCCCATCTCTCTTGTGTCTCTCAGTCCTTCTGGAGGAGGCAAGTACTGTCTGGGCGAGAGGAAGCGCTACAGGTCCTGTAACACTGACGTGAGTTTATATGGTAGCTTCTCCATTTCTTTGACTCCCTGTTTTATCCCGTCTGCTCAGTATTTAGAGCAGAGTATACAAGTGACTTGGAAACTAAACTGTTGTCCTGATGGATGCTGTAGTCTGGAAAGGCTGCAGCGGTTAGGCACCGGGGTAGTCGGTCTGTCAAGGCGTTCTGACCCAGGCTGCATTTGGCCCGTCACAGCGTGAAGAGGAGAACATGTTATCTTAAGAAAACCTTCACAAGGAGGACGTCGGTGAGGAGCATCATTTAAGCTTTCGGACATGTTTTCTTCCTGGAACGGGTCAGACAATGGTAAAAGTGCTGAGGCGGTGATTCAACATTCCCCTGGTAACTGCGGCTTTATTTGTTTCTTTGTCACTTAGAGTTCTTATTTTGTTTGTAACATTTCACAAAGGCTGATGACAGTTTCACGGCGTATTTTTTGAAAAAGCATTTCGCAGACCCGCTTGAGGTCTGGAGTAATGCTTTAAACAAATATTTAACATGGCTGCGGATTCAGATCTGCATTCAACTATTTGTAGGTGGCTTTTTTACACAAGGTGAAAATTGAAATCGTTCGTGCCCCGGCGGACATTAAACCACAAGACTTAAAAATAACAGCTGAGAGCAAGCACTGAGTGTTTTCTTTGGAAAACAAACATCCCTAACCGCCTGTTTCATCACACCAACCGCATCTCGCTCAGTGTGTGTGTGTGTGTGTGTGTGTGTGTGTGTGTGTGTGTGTGTGTGTGTGTGTGTGTGTGTGTGAGCTCCACATGCAGATAGAATGGCAAACACAGACATAAAGTGATGGTCAGATATTATTTGTTAATGGTGCCTCCCTTCCTGTTCCTGCTGCACTGTGTCCTGAGGGAAGTTCCTTTATGTCGACTGTAACTTGTTTCCGTAAGCATAACGCTTTATGAAAGAACTAAACAAGGAATCACCTTCTGTCTTGTTGGTCTTTAAATGTGCTGCAGTGGCAGTAGTGACTCTCTTTCTCCGCACTACAAATATCATACCCCATCCAATGGGGTAACGTTTTAGAATAATATTCTGGTTCTGGATCCACTAAAAAAACAAATACACTCAACAAAAATATAAATGCAACACTTTTGTTTTTGCTCCCATTTTGTATGAGATGAACTCAAAGATCTAAAACTTTTTCCATATACACAATATCACCATTTCCCTCAAATATTGTTCACAAACCAGTCTAAATCTGTGATAGTGAGCACTTCTCCTTTGCTGAGATAATCCATCCCACCTCACAGGTGTGCCATATCAAGATGCTGATTAGACACCATGATTAGTGCACAGGTGTGCCTTAGACTGCCCACAATAAAAGCCCACTCTGAAAGGTGCAGTTTTATCACACAGCACAATGCCACAGATGTCGGCATTTGAGGGAGCGTGCAGTTGGCATGCTGACAGCAGGAATGTCAACCAGAGCTGTTGCTCGTGTATTGAATGTTCGTTTCTCTACCATAAGCCGTCTCCAAAGGCGTTTCAGAGAATTTGGCAGTACATCCAACCAGCCTCACAACTGCAGACCACGTGTAACCACACCAGCCAGAGGACGTCCACATCCAGCATGTTCACCTCCAAGATTGTCTGAGACCAGCCACTCGGACAGCTGCTGAAACAATCGGTTTGCATAACCAAAGAATTTCTGCACAAACTGTCAGAAACCGTCTCAGGGAAGCTCATCTGCATGCTCGTCGTCCTCATCGGGGTCTCGACCTGACTCCAGTTCGTCATCGGAACTTCGCACAGCCATTGAAGAGGAGTGGACCAACATTCCACAGGCCACAATTGACAATCTGATCAACTCTATGTGAAGGAGATGTGTTGCACTGCATGAGGCAAATGGTGGTCACACCAGATACTGACTGGTATCCCCCCCCAATAAAACAAAACTGCACCTTTCAGAGTGGCCTTTTATTGTGGGCAGTCTAAGGCACACCTGTGCACTAATCATGGTGTCTAATCAGCATCCTGATATGGCACACCTGTGAGGTGGGATGGATTATCTCAGCAAAGGAGAAGTGCTCACTATCACAGATTTACTCTACTGGTGGTTGGCTCTCACTGCGGTATTGTATCACTTCCTGTTCCGGAGCACAGCGGTGTTTTTCTGTATCTGTTAGCTGTTTAATCTGCGCAGTTAGATTGATCTAGTTATCTAGATTACGATTTGTTTCCCAGTGTAATCTTTACGTGCCTTAACTAAAGCACTCCTTCTGCTGAATCACCTCTAAATTATTTACACATTATTCAGTTTGCGTGTTTTTAGGAATCCGCTAGGTTAGCGTAGCTACTAGCTCTTAGCCGATTTAGCATGGCGGCTTCTCCTGTCTCTCCCGCACTTTTCTGCTCTGGGTGTGAAATGTTTAGTTATTCCTCGGCCTCCTTTAGCAGTAACGGTACTTGTAATAAGTGTAGCTTATTCGTAGCTTTGGAGGCCAGGCTGGGCGAATTGGAGACTCGGCTCCGCACCGTGGAAAATTCTACAGCTAGCCAGGCCCCTGTAGTTGGTGTGGACCAAGGTAGCTTAGCCGTCGTTAGTTACCCCCTGGCAGATCCCGAGCAGCCGGGAAAGCAGGCCGACTGGGTGACTGTGAGGAGGAAGCGTAGCCCTAAACAGAAGCCCCGTGTACACCGCCAACCCGTTCACATCTCTAACCGTTTTTCCCCACTCGACGACACACCCGCCGAGGATCAAACTCTGGTTATTGGCGACTCTGTTTTGAGAAATGTGAAGTTAGCGACACCAGCAACCATAGTCAATTGTCTTCTGGGGGCCAGAGCAGGCGACATTGAAGGAAATTTGAAACTGCTGGCTAAGGCTAAGCGTAAATTTGGTAAGATTGTAATTCACGTCGGCAGTAATGACACCCGGTTACGCCAATCGGAGGTCACTAAAATTAACATTAAATCGGTGTGTAACTTTGCAAAAACAATGTCGGACTCTGTAGTTTTCTCTGGGCCCCTCCCCAATCAGACTGGGAGTGACATGTTTAGCCGCATGTTCTCCTTGAATTGCTGGCTGTGTGAGTGGTGTCCAAAAAATGAGGTGGGATTCATAGATAATTGGCAAAGCTTCTGGGGAAAACCTGGTCTTGTTAGGAGAGACGGCATCCATCCCACTTTGGATGGAGCAGCTCTCATTTCTAGAAATCTGGCCAATTTTCTTAAATCCTCCAAACCGTGACTATCCAGGGTTGGGACCAGGAAGCAGAGTTGTAGTCTTACACACCTCTCTGCAGCTTCTCTCCCCCTGCCATCCCCTCATTACCCCATCCCCGTAGAGACGGTGCCTGCTCCCAGACTACCAATAACCAGCAAAAATCTATTTAAGCATAAAAATTCAAAAAGAAAAAATAATATAGCACCTTCAACTGCACCACAGACTAAAACAGTTAAATGTGGTCTATTAAACATTAGGTCTCTCTCTTCTAAGTCCCTGTTGGTAAATGATATAATAATTGATCAACATATTGATTTATTCTGCCTTACAGAAACCTGGTTACAGCAGGATGAATATGTTAGTTTAAATGAGTCAACACCCCCGAGTCACACTAACTGTCAGAATGCTCGTAGCACGGGCCGGGGCGGAGGATTAGCAGCAATCTTCCATTCCAGCTTATTAATTAATCAAAAACCCAGACAGAGCTTTAATTCATTTGAAAGCTTGTCTCTTAGTCTTGTCCATCCAAATTGGAAGTCCCAAAAACCAGTTTTATTTGTTATTATCTATCGTCCACCTGGTCGTTACTGTGAGTTTCTCTGTGAATTTTCAGACTTTTTGTCTGACTTAGTGCTTAGCTCAGATAAGATAATTATAGTGGGCGATTTTAACATCCACACAGATGCTGAGAATGACAGCCTCAACACTGCATTTAATCTATTATTAGACTCTATTGGCTTTGCTCAAAAAGTAAATGAGTCCACCCACCACTTTAATCATATCTTAGATCTTGTTCTGACTTATGGTATGGAAATAGAAGACTTAACAGTATTCCCTGAAAACTCCCTTCTGTCTGATCATTTCTTAATAACATTTACATTTACTCTGATGGACTACCCAGCAGTGGGGAATAAGTTTCATTACACTAGAAGTCTTTCAGAAAGCGCTGTAACTAGGTTTAAGGATATGATTCCTTCTTTATGTTCTCTAATGCCATATACCAACACAGTGCAGAGTAGCTACCTAAACTCTGTAAGTGAGATAGAGTATCTCATCAATAGTTTTACATCCTCATTGAAGACAACTTTGGATGCTGTAGCTCCTCTGAAAAAGAGAGCTTTAAATCAGAAGTGCCTGACTCCGTGGTATAACTCACAAACTCGTAGCTTAAAGCAGATAACCCGTAAGTTGGAGAGGAAATGGCGTCTCACTAATTTAGAAGATCTTCACTTAGCCTGGAAAAAGAGTCTGTTGCTCTATAAAAAAGCCCTCCGTAAAGCTAGGACATCTTTCTACTCATCACTAATTGAAGAAAATAAGAACCCCAGGTTTCTTTTCAGCACTGTAGCCAGGCTGACAAAGAGTCAGAGCTCTATTGAGCCGAGTATTCCATTAACTTTAACTAGTAATGACTTCATGACTTTCTTTGCTAACAAAATTTTAACTATTAGAGAAAAAGTTACTCATAACCATCCAAAAGACGTATCGTTATCTTTGGCTGCTTTCAGTGATGCCGGTATTTGGTTAGACTCTTTCGCTCCGATTGTTCTGTCTGAGTTATTTTCATTAGTTACTTCATCCAAACCATCAACATGTTTATTAGACCCCATTCCTACCAGGCTGCTCAAGGAAGCCCTACCATTATTTAATGCTTCGATCTTAAATATGATCAATCTATCTTTGTTAGTTGGCTATGTACCACAGGCTTTTAAGGTGGCAGTAATTAAACCATTACTTAAAAAGCCATCACTTGACCCAGCTATCTTAGCTAATTATAGGCCAATCTCCAACCTTCCTTTTCTCTCAAAAATTCTTGAAAGGGTAGTTGTAAAACAGCTAACTGATCATCTGCAGAGGAATGGTCTATTTGAAGAGTTTCAGTCAGGTTTTAGAATTCATCATAGTACAGAAACAGCATTAGTGAAGGTTACAAATGATCTTCTTATGGCCTCGGACAGTGGACTCATCTCTGTGCTTGTTCTGTTAGACCTCAGTGCTGCTTTTGATACTGTTGACCATAAAATTTTATTACAGAGATTAGAGCATGCCATAGGTATTAAAGGCACTGCGCTGCGGTGGTTTGAATCATATTTGTCTAATAGATTACAATTTGTTCATGTAAATGGGGAATCTTCTTCACAGACTAAAGTTAATTATGGAGTTCCACAAGGTTCTGTGCTAGGACCAATTTTATTCACTTTATACATGCTTCCCTTAGGCAGTATTATTAGACGGTATTGCTTAAATTTTCATTGTTACGCAGATGATACCCAGCTTTATCTATCCATGAAGCCAGAGGACACACACCAATTAGCTAAACTGCAGGATTGTCTTACAGACATAAAGACATGGGTGACCTCTAATTTCCTGCTTTTAAACTCAGATAAAACTGAAGTTATTGTACTTGGCCCCACAAATCTTAGAAACATGGTGTCTAACCAGATCCTTACTCTGGATGGCATTACCCTGACCTCTAGTAATACTGTGAGAAATCTTGGAGTCATTTTTGATCAGGATATGTCATTCAAAGCGCATATTAAACAAATATGTAGGACTGCTTTTTTGCATTTACGCAATATCTCTAAAATCAGAAAGGTCTTGTCTCAGAGTGATGCTGAAAAACTAATTCATGCATTTATTTCCTCTAGGCTGGACTATTGTAATTCATTATTATCAGGTTGTCCTAAAAGTTCCCTAAAAAGCCTTCAGTTAATTCAAAATTCTGCAGCTAGAGTACTGACGGGGACTAGAAGGAGAGAGCATATCTCACCCATATTGGCCTCTCTTCATTGGCTTCCTGTTAATTCTAGAATAGAATTTAAAATTCTTCTTCTTACTTATAAGGTTTTGAATAATCAGGTCCCATCTTATCTTAGGGACCTCGTAGTACCATATCACCCCAATAGAGCGCTTCGCTCTCAGACTGCAGGCTTACTTGTAGTTCCTAGGGTTTGTAAGAGTAGAATGGGAGGCAGAGCCTTCAGCTTTCAGGCTCCTCTCCTGTGGAACCAGCTCCCAATTCAGATCAGGGAGACAGACACCCTCTCTACTTTTAAGATTAGGCTTAAAACTTTCCTTTTTGCTAAAGCTTATAGTTAGGGCTGGATCAGGTGACCCTGAACCATCCCTTAGTTATGCTGCTATAGACTTAGACTGCTGGGGGGTTCCCATGATGCACTGTTTCTTTTTATTCACCTCTTTTTGCTCTGTATGCACCACTCTGCATTTAATCATTAGTGATCGATCTCTGCTCCCCTCCACAGCATGTCTTTTTCCTGGTTCTCTCCCTCAGCCCCAACCAGTCCCAGCAGAAGACTGCCCCTCCCTGAGCCTGGTTCTGCTGGAGGTTTCTTCCTGTTAAAAGGGAGTTTTTCCTTCCCACTGTAGCCAAGTGCTTGCTCACAGGGGGTCGTTTTGACCGTTGGGGTTTTACATAATTATTGTATGGCCTTGCCTTACAATATAAAGCGCCTTGGGGCAACTGTTTGTTGTGATTTGGCGCTATATAAAAAAAATTGATTGATTGATTGATTTAGACTGGTTTGTGAACAATATTTGAGGGAAATGGTGATATTGTGTATGTGGAAAAAGTTTTAGATCTTTGAGTTCATCTCATACAAAATGGGAGCAAAACCAAAAGTGTTGCGTTTATATTTTTGTTGAGTATATGTTGGGAAAGTGTAGTGACATGGACCCACAACAGGGGTCATAAATGAACGGACAATGGATAAGCCAAAAATAACAATTTAATGTTGTGAATTGCACAACGGAATACAGACAATTGCAGTTGAGAAGTACAGTCAATCGTACAAAAGGTGACGTGTGGGCAGGCTCGAGGATAGAAGACGTCTGTCCAGAGAAGAGCCGAATCACACACGGCTTCCACCGCCAACGGATCTGAAGAACACCGGAGCTGCCAAGTCCTGGGTCCCCAGGTGGCCACCGTCTCCAGCTGTCAGACCTGGTACTGCTGGCAGAAACAGAAACAGTTAATGGTGGGTGAGTGAATACACACCCAGTAATCTCTCAGCACTCAGTTCCTCCGGGAGGGAGAACCTCCACCTCCAAAATAGGAACACCCGTGCAGCTCCTGTCAGTCGCTTCTCTGGATGGAGTGAGAGGCGAAGACATCGCAAACCCACACTATGCGCCAATCCAGCAGAAGACTGTATCCACAGGAACAACGGCTGCACACAGAACAATATTTAGTCACAGTAAGGCACAGCAGAGAAGGTTACCTGAGTGGTAGCTGATTTCTCGGCGGGGAGGTGGAGTTGCAGTCCTGCTTTTATGGTGATGTGGATGATAGTAGAATGAGTGACAGCTGGTGCTGTTGATGAGTGACAGCTGTCACTCTCTGTTGCTCCGACGCCCTCTCGTGCTTGAAGCCCGCACTTCAAGCAGGGCGCCCTCTGGTGGTGGTAGGCCAGCAGTAAATAAATAAAAAACAGTTCTTTGAGCCTACGTCACTACTAGTAAGTTCTTTCTTCTCCCTTTTTACTCAGGGTTGCTACAGTGGACCTGATATGGATTTTGAATGTTAATTTGACTAAAGTTTTACTTCTGTGATGTAGCAGATATTTGTGCAGAAATGGTCTGTCTGTCTCACTGTCAACCACACCGGCTCCTAATCCATCATCAATCCAGCATTTGGCTGGTGGCAGATACATCTATAGAAACAACTTTTTCGATTGAGTTGTTGTGTCAAATTTGACAAAGTTGAACAGCTTTGTCCTTGTTATATGCACTTTTTGAATTAATTTAACCTTTATTTAACCAGGTTAGTCCCACTGAGATCAAGATCTCTTTTTCAAGGGAGATCTGGACTATTATAATGTTTCCAGTCCACCTAACCTGCATGTCTTTGGATGTGGGAGGAAGCCGGAGCACCCGGAGGAAACCCACACAAACACGGGGAACATGCAAACTCTACACAGAAAGGCCACAGGTGGGAATCGATCCCATGACCTTCTTGCTGTGAGGCAACAGTGCTAACCACTAAGCCACCTTTCTGCTTTAAAGTTGGTGAGTTAAACAATGATAGCTTTTATTGTTTTTGAAACCACAGCAGAGCACAAGAGTCTTGTCACTGGACAGTAGTGAGTGGAGCGATGCTGAGGGATTGTCCTCTGCATGGCTCATGTGGATGAGCACCTGGAACATCCTTTCTCTATGCTAGGTTGACCATCTTCCATTTTCCACAACTATTGAGGGAGCTTTGGAAACTCCACATTGAAAGGATCAGATCTCCATGAGGTGACATACCTACTTGTGGTCTGGTCACTCTAATGATCAGCAAGAGAGCTCAGCAGTTGCTGCTGCAGACTGGCCCCTACCAATGTGGTGTCAGATGTCATCCCATCACTTAGCATACTATGCAGCCCAGACTCAAGCTTTCTCTGGGTATTTTGACTGTAGTATCAGTGTATGTTTTTATAGCCATGAGTGATGTCTTGGTGAGGGAGACTTTTTATTCATAGCTTCAATCGGTGATTGACGATCGTCCCGGAGTTAACACTCTCCTGGTTATGGGTGATTTCAGTGTGACCACTGGTACCAACAGGACTGCCTACGAGAAGTGCATTGGTTCTTGTGAATTCAGTAACAGTAACTAAAATATCTCAACACTCCTTGACTATGCAAAAAGTCAGATAGTATGAGTGGTTGGAGTTTGGTTTTAGCGTTCAAGCCACAACACTGGTCTTGTAATACCAGTGATTTTGTTGTTGTGGGCAAAACACTGGAGGCTTCTGCACAACTGTAAGGGTCTGTAAATGTTAATGGGCTGCATTTCAGTCTGATGTAGACAGAAAAACACTTTACAGTGACATCTCACATTCACCTGTTCATACACAGCTGCCAGGCAAGGTGCTCATTTGCACACCAGGAGCAGGGTCGGTATTAAGGACATGGTATGATGGGGTTTTGAACCAAAGAACCTCTGGTATCAAGCTCACTACTTTAACCGCAAGACCATCACATCCCCAGTGCATAGAAGTGCCAACTTTGTGAATTCTGACCCCAGAATTATTGTGGCTTCCTTAAGGATTCACTTAAGTCTCACAGACTGCTGTCTACTCAGTGCCCAAGATTAAATCTGGAGATTTAAAGATCAAACTGTTTCTTTGGAACAATCTGGCTAAAGGATTTGCAGATGTGTTTACAACTGATGATCAGAATGGAATGTGGGAGTTTTTCCGTGAACAGAACCTGAAAGTTGCCGGGAACTGTATTGGAGTTGCCAGTGTCCATCAGCAATGGTGATTAGAGAAGGTGACGGTCTAGAGATTAAAATTGTGGTCTTGAGACCAGAGGCTCAAATCCTAGACAAACACAAAGAAAAACCCTTTGTCCCCAAGTTGCTCCTGGTGTACAGTTGAGTGCTTTGCATGGCTGCATTCTGCCGTTTTTTTGTGAGGGAATGTGAGGCATCATTGTAAAGTGTCTTGAGCATCTGCTTCAGATGGAAAATCACTTTCTACCATAAATGCAGTCCATTTGTCATTTTATTTACAATTTGTTTCATATCTGAGAGCATGCTAAATATCATCCAGAGGAGTCATAGTGCATGACCTGATGGAAATTCCAGGCTGTATACGGAGCTGAGAAAACAGGTTGTGATGGCCCTGAGAGTAGACAAAGAGGAGTTTCATAGAGGAATCTGTGATCAGATAACTCACCATATGTGGTCTAGTGACCCTCGACCTTCTGACAGAGGATTCACAGTGCTTCATTCCTCCAGACCTATACCTCACTCTATCGCTGGTACACAGCAGTTTGGTCATGACAGATGCCTCGGCTCTACTGTCCCATTGGGCCGGACACTTTGACCACTTGTGTCAGGCTAATCCTTCTGCTGGGATGGTAGACATCATCAATGCCAGCATTTTTGTGGTTGATTCTCAACTGTGAACCAGTTGGTGAAACTGCAAGGCTGTGAAACTGCAAGGCTGTGAAACAGCCGAGGCAGGGAAAACTCTAATCTGTGGTATAGGAACTGACATCCACCAGGTGCGTGGAGATGCTGTTCCACTGGCATTGCACACAATCTTTGTTTTCTCAGTTACCATCAGTGGAACTGAGGTGGACATTGTGGACCTCTACAAGTACGTGGTTGTCCACATAGACAGCAGACTCGACTGGACTGTAAACACAGATGCTTTGTATAAGAAAGGTCAGAGCTGACTGTACATCCTCAGGAGGCTCAGATCTTTCAATGTCTGCAGAAATATGTTGCAGATGATTTATCACTCAGTGGTCTCCAGCGTCATCTTCTAAACTGTAGTTTGCTGAGGCAGCAGGCTGAGGGCAGCTGACATGAACAGACTCAACAAGCTCATCAAGACAGCTGGCTCTGTCCTGGGGGTTGAGCTGGAGTCTGTGGTGGAGGTGTCAGAGAGGAGGATGCTGAGGAAACTGCACAGCATCTTGGACTCCCACCCCCTGCGTGCTGCACTGACATCCTGTCAGATCACCGTCAGCCATAGACTGATGCCACCAAGGTGCACCACAGAACGCCATAGGAGGTCTTTCCTACCTGTGGCAATCAGACTGTATAACTCCTCCCCCTCCCCCTTCTGTAGGATGAATACATAACGAACAGAGTTATTCTGCTATTCAGAGTTATGTTCAATATTGTTGAACATCTTGTGCAATACATCTTCCAGTCATTTTGCATAAATCTGAAAAAAAAAATCAGTTTCTATTTAACACTTTCTGTAATTGTGTATTTAACTAACCATTGTTTACCCTTTTCTGTTTCTGTACTCTGGCAAAATAATTTCCTTTGGGATAAATAAAGTTGATCTTTATCTTTATCTTTCTATCTGGGAGATGCGTATCATTCATATGAACTGTAAGGAAGGACTTGTTGTCCTATTATGAAAATGAAATACAGAGGTATTACACTGTTTTCTGTGCCAGGAATGGTGCTTGCATTATTCCATTATTCCTAAAGGATTCCATTCCAGTTGCCACTCAGCAACAGGAACAGTCTGGCATCACACCCAAGAAGTCAACCGTGGACCACATTATTCTTACTTTCCAATCCCCTGTATCCTGTAACAGTGCCTCTCCTCTCATCATTTTCTCCAGCTTGACCAAAACAGTAATATCCATCCATCCATTTTCTTCCACTTTATCTTAGGTCGGGTCGCGGGGGCAGCAGCTCAAGCAAAGCCGCCCAGACCCCCCCGATCCACACTCACCTCCCCCAGCTCCTCCGGGGGAACCCCGAGGCGTTCCCAAGCCAGCTGAGAGACGTAGTCCCTCCAGCATGTCCTGGGTCTTCCCCGGGGCCTCCTCCCGATGGGACATGCCCAGAACACCTCTCCAGCGAGGCGCCCAGGGGGCATCCAGAAAAGATGCCCGAGCCACCTCAGCTGGCTCCTTTCGAAGTGGAGGAGCAGCGGCTCGACTCTGAGCTCTTCCCGAGTGACAGAGCTCCTCACCCTATCACTAAGGGAGCGCCCAGCCACCCTGCGGAGGAAACTCATCTCGGCCGCTTGTACTCACGATCTTGTTCTTTCGGTCATGAGCCAAATCTCCTGACCATAGGTGAGGATCGGAACGTAGATCGATCGGTAAATCGAGAGCTTTGCCCCCCTACTCAGCTCTCTTTTCACCACGATGGTCTGATACAGCGACCGCATCACTGCAGATGCTGCACTGATCCGTCTGTCTATCTCATGCTCCATCCGTCCCTCACTCGTGAACAAGACCCCGAGATACTTAAACTCCTCCACCTGAGTCAAGGACACCCCACTGACCTGAAGAGGGCAAGGCACCTTTTTCCGGTCGAGAACCATGGCCTCGGATTTGGAGGTGCTGATTTTCATCCCGGACGCTTCACACTCGGCTGCAAACCGCCCCAGTGCACGCTGAAGGTCCTGGTTTCACGAAGCCAACAGAACCACATCATCCGCAAACAGCAGAGATGAGATTCTGTGGTTCCCAAACCGGATCCCCTCTACACCCTGGCTGTGCCTAGAAATTCTGTCCATAAAAATAATGAACAGAACCGGTGACAAAGGGCAGCCCTGGCGGAGCCCAACGTGCACTGGAAACAGGTTTGACTTACTACCAGCAATGCGAACCAAGTTCCTGCTGCGGTCGTACAGGGACCGGATAGCCCTTAGCAAAGGACCCCAGACCTCGTACTCCCGGAGCACCCCCCATAGGGTGCCTCGAGGGACACGGTCAAGCGCCTTCTCCAGATCCACAAAGCACATGTGGAATGGTTGGGCGAACTCCCATGAACCCTCGAGCACCCGATGGACGGTGTAGAGCTGGTCCAGTGTGGCGCGACCAGGACGAAAACCATACTGCTCCTCCTGAATTTGAGGTTTGACTATCAGTTGAATTCTCCTCTCCAGCACCCTGGAATAGACCTTACTGGGGAGGCTGAGGAGTGTGGTCCCCCTGTAGTTGGAACATACCCTCCGGTCCCCCTTCTTAAACAGAGGGACCACCATCCCAGTCTGCCAATCCAGGGGTACTGTTCCAGACCGCCATGCGATGTTGCAGAGACTTGTCAACCAGGACAGTCCCACAACATCCAGAGACTTAAGGTACTCAGGATGGACTTCGTCCACCCCAGGAGCTTTGCCACCAAGGAGCTTTCTGACCACCTCAGTGACTTCGGCCTGGGTGATGGACGAGCCCACCTCTGAGTCCCCAGTCTCTGCTTCCTCTTCGGAAGACGTGACGATGGGATTGAGGAGATCCTCGAAGTATTCCTTCCACCGCCCAACAACATCCCCAGTCAGTGCCAACAGCTCCCCACCCGCACTATAGACAATGTTGGCGGAGAGCTGCTTCCACCTCCTGAGGCCTCTGATGGTTTGCCAGAATTCCTTCGAGGCTGACCGATAATCCTCCTCCATGGCCTCTGGCCGGAGAGGCCAAACAGTGATATAACTTCTTAAAAATTCTATGAGTGGCAGTGGCACTGTTCAGGTTGTGACAGCATAAGGAGCCAATTTATCCATGTGAGTTATTGCTTCACTGTAATCTCAGGAAAAGCAGATTTGATAGATGACTTGTGTTATGATTTGGCACTGTATAAAAAAATCAAATTAGAAACAATACTTTGCCTTAATGTCTATACTATAAGCACACAGTCTCTCTTTTCCTCTCTATTCAAGAAAAATTGAGCAGCCCACCGTTAATTGTACAAACTGCTGCTGTCCCATCTGACCCCAGACCCACCAGATCGAGACCCTATGATGCCACGGTAACCAGATATAACAAGTTACTGCTTCAGACTTGAAGCTGTTTTCTTTTTTCGAACACACATTATCACATGCAAATCTCATTTGGCTTTGTGTTGTCTTTTCAGTACACACTTGTGATAATATGAGTCTTTCTCTTGAGACTCAATCTGTGTGTTTGAAGTTCAAGCTTAAAGCTGCCATGTTGGCAAAACACTTGAGTTGTAATGAAAGTCGCTCAGTCTCCCTGTGGCGCGCTCCAACGTGGAACACTTTCAACATGTGAAATACAGCTTTGACCTGTGAGGTTTTATTTGTCTTGTGGGAACAGTGTTTTGGGGGTTTCTAAGGGCCCTTTTGCTCCAATAAAGTGTTTCTTTCCCATTTTTTCCTCTCCTCTTACTGGAGCATCACCCATGCGGAGAAGTACCATCACAGGTAGTGTGATGCAGATCCAGAGCCAGAACCAAAACCAGGTCTACGTCGGTGCCTTCCACCTCCTGTGGATGTATTTATGCTTCTAATTACCTGGCCCATCCAAAAAGGGCTTCATTAGCTGTCATAAATCAACACGTGAAAATAAAAGAATCCACTTAAAATGCAAAACACATGGTTCACAATTCCTAAGTCCAAAAAAACAAGTCTGGTTTAGTGTCTGAAACTAAAACTTGACAGCTAATATAAAGTTTGTCCAGTTGTTCATGATGATGTCCATGAAAACAAAAGCATCCCAGAATAAAGAAACTGCAGATGCATAGAATTCACTTAAACACTAACAAAGTTCTTTTTTTGTTTGTTTGTAGGCCTGTCCTGTAGGATCTCGTGATTTCAGAGAGAAGCAGTGTGGAGATTTTGACAGCATGCCTTTCCGAGGGAAGTATTACAACTGGAAACCTTACACTGGTGGTGAGTTCACAGTTTCACACACACAATCCATTGCGTTCTTTCGCCACGTTCATAAGTCCAATCATCATCCTGTGACGGTGAGCAGGCCAGCCTGTCTGTGTACCCGGCTGACACCAGCAGCATGATCTTCTCTTTGAAGGGTGGAGAACCCTCCTCGACTATGGGCTGGGTTTTAGTGACCCTCAGAACTTTTGGTTCTGCTGCTTGTCCAACTTGAGGGTTTTTACAATTTGGACAAGCCTACTGACACATCTCGTGTCAACAGCCTCCCCGAGGACGGAGACCTGACTCTTTCTTGGTCTGTTTTGGATCTGCACTTTCAGACTGGACCAGAATCAGTGGAAGGGATGAAACTATAGCCACACTCACATTTATATTTGAAGTGACCTGACTCATATGTGTGTGCGTGTTTATATATATATATATATATATATATATATATATATATATATATATATATATATATATATATATATATATATATATAAACACACACACATACACACAGTGGGGTAAAAAAGTATTTAGTCAGTCCCTGATTGTGCAAGTTCTCCTACTTAGAAAGATGAGAGGTCTGTAATTTTCATCATAGGTTCACTTCAACTATGAGAGACAAAATGAGAAAAAAAAATCCAGGAAATCACATTGTAGGATTTTTAAAGAATTTATTTGTAAATTATGGTGGAAAATAAATATTTGGTCACCCACAAACAAGCAAGATTTCTGGCTCTCACGAACCTGTAACTTCTTCTTTAAGAAGCTCTTCTGTCCTCCACCTGTTACCTGGATTAATGGCCATGTATCGTGATTTTAAGACAAAACCTCCTTCCATCAGTGAGAGCATTGAAGATGCAGCGTGGCTGGGTCTTCCAGCATGACAATGATCCCAAACACACTGCTCGGGCAATGAAGGAGTGGCTCCGTAAAAAGCATTTCAAGGTCTTGGAGTGGCCAAGCCAGTCTCCAGACCTCAACCCCATAGACATTTGTTGAGGGAGTTGAAAGTCCATGTTGCCCAGCGACAGGCCCAAAACATCACTGCTCTAGAGGAGATCTGCATGGAGGAATGGACCAAAATACCAGCTACAGTGTGTGCAAACCTGGTGAAGACTTACAGGAAATGTTGGACCTCTGTCATTGACAACAAAGATTATGTTACAAAGTATTGAGTTGAACTTTTATTATTGACCAAATACTTATTTTCCACCATAATTTACAAATAAATTCTTTAAAAATCCTACAATGTGATTTCCTAGATTTCTTTTTTTTCATTTTGTCTCTCATAGTTGAAGTGTACCTATGATGAAAATTACAGACCTCTCTCATCTTTCTAAGTAGGAGAACTTGCACAATCAGGGACTGACTAAATACTTTTTTACCCCACTGTGTGTGTGTGTGTGTGTGTGTATATATATATATATATATATACAAGGTCTGTCAATAAAGTAATGGTCCTTTTTATTTTTTCAAAAACTACAACCCCTGGCAAAAATTATGGAATCACCGGCCTCGGAGGATGTTCATTCAGTTGTTTAATTTTGTAGAAAAAAAGCAGATCACAGACATGACACAAAACTAAAGTCATTTCAAATGGCAACTTTCTGGCTTTAAGAAACACTATAAGAAATCAAGAAAAAAAGATTGTGGCAGTCAGTAACGGTTACTTTTTTAGACCAAGCAGAGGAAAAAAATATGGAATCACTCAATTCTGAGGAAAAAATTATGGAATCACCCTGTAAATTTTCATCCCCAAAACTAACACCTGCATCATATCAGATCTGCTCGTTAGTCTGCATCTAAAAAGGAGTGATCACACCTTGGAGAGCTGTTGCACCAAGTGGACTGACATGAATCATGGCTCCAACACGAGAGATGTCAATTGAAACAAAGGAGAGGATTATCAAACTCTTAAAAGAGGGTAAATCATCACGCAATGTTGCAAAAGATGTTGGTTGTTCACAGTCAGCTGTGTCTAAACTCTGGACCAAATACAAACAACATGGGAAGGTTGTTAAAGGCAAACATACTGGTAGACCAAGGAAGACATCAAAGCGTCAAGACAGAAAACTTAAAGCAATATGTCTCAAAAATCGAAAAATGTACAACAAAACAAATGAGGAACGAATGGTAGGAAACTGGAGTCAACGTCTGTGACCGAACTGTAAGAAACCGCCTAAAGGAAATGGGATTTACATACAGAAAAGCTAAACAAAAGCCATCATTAACACCTAAACAGAAAAAAACAAGGTTACAATGGGCTAAGGAAAAGCAATCGTGGACTGTGGATGACTGGATGAAAGTCATATTCAGTGATGAATCTCGAATCTGCATTGGGCAAGGTGATGATGCTGGAACTTTTGTTTGGTGCCTTTCCAATGAGATTTATAAAGATGACTGCCTGAAGAGAACATGTAAATTTCCACAGTCATTGATGATATGGGGCTGCATGTCAGGTAAAGGCACTGGGGAGATGGCTGTCATTACATCATCAATAAATGCACAAGTTTATGTTGATATTTTGGACAATTGAAAGGATGTTTGGGGATGATCAAATCATTTTTCAAGATGATAATGCATCCTTACATAGAGCAAAAACTGCAAAAACATTCCTTGCAAAAGACACATAGGGTCAATGTCAATGAGCAGATCTGATTTGATGCAGGTGTTAATTTGGGGGATGAAAATTTACAGGGTGATTCCATAATTTTTTCCTCAGAATTGAGTGATTCCATATTTTTTTCCCTCTGCTTGGTCTAAAAAAGTAACCGTTACTGACTGCCACAATCTTTTTTTCTTGATTTCTTATAGTGTTTCTTAAAGCCAGAAAGTTGCCATTTGAAATGACTTTAGTTTTGTGTCATGTCTGTGATCTGCTTTTTTTCTACAAAATTAAACAACTGAATAAACATCCTCTGAGGCTGGTGATTCCATAATTTTTGCCAGGGGTTGTATATGGATTTCATTCATATGTTTTTACGTCAGACAAGCTTGAACCCTTGTGCGCATGCGTGAGTTTTTCCATGCCTGTCGGTGACGTCATTCACCTGTGAGCACGCCTTGTGGAAGGAGTGGTCCCGCCCCCTCGTCGGATTTTCATTGTCTGGAAATGGCGGAATGATTTGGACTTTTTTTCCATCAGAATTTTTTCAGAAGCTGTTAGAGACTGGCACCTGGAAACCATTTGAAAAATTTATCTGGCTTTCGGTGAAAATTTTACGGGCTTCACAGAGAATAAGGACTGTTACTACAGCTTTAAGGACGGCTTTAAGGATGCTCGGCGCGCCACGCTCGAGGCACGAGGCCAGATCACTTCTAAAAGGACGGCTCTGTGGATACGAGACCGTCGTGTGCTCTTTCTCTGGTTATCACAAGAGCTGGACATCAGCCATTTTCCAGCAGATTTCACTTTTAACAAGAGATTTTGTCATGGAAAGCCGCGTGGAGGCTTCCCGCGTCACGACTGATTCGCTGTTTGAGCGAGACAAAGGAACACCTCCGTTTCGGCGTGTCATGGGACAAGTTGGGACATGCCTATCTCGGCTTTCAATGCTTACCAGTCCAGTAAGTATCAGAGAAATTGTGGAGAGCTGGACATGTCCAAACTTGTCCTCTGACACGCCGAAACGGAGGTGTTCCTTTGTCTCGCTCAAACAGTGAATCGGTCGTTACGCACGAAGCCTCCGCGCGGCTTTCCATGACAAAATCTCTTGTTAAAAGTGAAATCTGCTGGAAAATGGCTGATGTCCAGCTCTTGTGATAACCAGAGAAAGAGCACACGACGGTCTTGTATCCACAGAGCCATCAGCTTAGAAATGATCTGGCGTTTTCTGCCTCGTCGTCGCAGCTCGGAGCGCGGCGTGCTGAGCATCCTTAAAGCCGTCCTTAAAGCTGTAGTAACAGTCCTTATTCTCTGTGAAGCCTGTAAAATTATATAGACCACCTGCTGTGGTTATCTGAAGCAGGGAAAACCTGCACTATCTTGGCCCTTCATGGCAAACTGTTTTCCACTCTTGCCATGCACAGTGGTCGAAGGACGCAGTATTCACATGGGTATTAATGCAGCAGTCACTGCAATGCCCTCGCTAAACAGATCCTCTTCACGTGTATTTAAGAGGATGACAGGTGACATTCTGATTTGTTCATGTCATCATAAACCTATTAAAGATCCAACAGCATGCACCCTTTTTGATGACATCTTGCTGATTACCCACCTCAGGGTGGGTTTGATTCAAAGACTGAAATGAAAACTTCATCTTCACCAACAATTCTATCACCTCCCACCTATCCTGGATTGTAGAAAACAGGGCACGAATAAAGCTGCCTCAAGGAGAGACAGCTACTATTACTACTACTACTGCCACTACTACTAGTATCACTACTACTACTACTGTTACTTGCAAAAAAGAAGAAGTCAAAAGTTCAAAGGAAAAAGAAGAGAATAGAAAAGTATGACACCAGCCTTTTGGCACACTTGGCACAACAAGAACAACTACTGCTACTACTACTACTACAGTGCTCAGTAGCTGATGTCACTTCCCGTATGTCAAAGTGTACATGTGCCACGTTTGGCTCAATTCCAAGCTGCTGATTGGACAGGAGAGGGACATACACACACACACTCACACACAGTTGTCGCTTAGTATTTCAATGGGTCCTGATTTACTGTAAATATGTTTGCACCATGCATTTTGCTATTAAACATAAAGCTAATGCCCCAGATGTGACTGTCCTGTTGCACCAGAGGTCAGATTTAGGACACATGATCAGATGGTTTATATGCACGCAAAATAAAATCAGATGTTTATCAATTCAAGCAGCAGTTTGGACATAGCCTTTGTATTATCACAGTTATTGGCAGCACTTTAAGAGATTAAACCTTGTGCAATTCTGCTCCGGTTTCTCCTCCTGTTGTCTGCTGATCTTCACTCACACAGAAACAGCTCAAAGAAGGGCTGATAAAAGATCTGAGGCTGTAAAGTGCTACTTTGCTTTGAAGATGTAAGATGTTTGGTTTGATCCTGGTTATCACGAAGGCCTGTTTTGTCAGATCCGTCACATTCTGACGTGCCCACCACGCTGTGGGACGTAAAAACAGCAGATAACCTGCACGTGGGTGTCAGAGGACTTGTGTGTCTGTGCTGGTGTCGGGGTCACAGAGACATCAGGCTGATCTTACCGCTGCTTTCATCCGTATGACTGTTATTGCCAATAACAAGAAAGGAGATCCAGCTGCTCACTTAATGACCCGGGACAACACGTTTAATACTTCATCAGCACCGTGATTTATCCCTGAGTTGTTCTGAAGGGGTTCAGGTCAGTTTTCTATCTCCAGACTGTGGGTAACTGTGAGTGCTGTCTGTGCACGTTCTCCAACCCAGGTGGTGTCAAGCCGTGTGCACTGAACTGCTTGGCAGAGGGCTACAACTTCTACACCGAGCGCTCGCCTGCAGTCATAGACGGCACCCGATGTCAAGCCGACTCTCTGGACATTTGTATCAATGGAGAGTGTAAGGTAAGGGGCTGCTGACTGTCCTCACACGGGCCACTTTTGGTTGTTTAAAGCGTAAATACACATGATCAAAGATTGTGGATGCTGATCCGCAACCTGAACACAAAAAAGTAAAACATTACAACTTCAAACATATTTATACACAGCAGTGGAGCATGTGGTGCAGCAGGATCGGGATAAACGACATAGGCTTAAAATATCACGATATTTCATGGTAATTTTGCCGCTAATGATAAAAATGACAACCTCAGAATCAAATGTGAGAATTCATCACAGTCACACGTGGCCAAAATCCACTGGACGTCCATCAGGAATTTGTGTTAGGTGCAGATGGATGCTTCTGTTGTTTAGAATCCGCAATGGAAGAAGGTAAAAGAAGGAAAAGAAGCAGTGCCCCTTTAAAGGAGCAAAATTCCAGAGTGTCACTGCACTTTGGAATTAAATTTCCCAGATTTGAAAAGGTCATTTTGTTCAAAAATATGAAAATGATCAATTTATCATTTGTCTTACTCAGTACATATATTCACATATTTTTAACTTTTTACTGTTTGGTTTTCTCAATACGTGTAGATGACAGTACTGAGAGAACAAATAAGCATCGTGTGAGCGTAAACATACTTAGTTACTTTCCTCATTGTGTCGTGAAGACTTGACAGACCCCTTCTTAAAGCCACAGGGTGGCCAGTCAGTTCATGGGCAGTGCTATGACCTCTGACCTCAGGAGACGTGCAGCAAATTCATGTTCACATCTCAGATCTTCTCTCCAGTCCGGTGTTTAGTAAAAAGGAAACTCACCATTGTCCTCTGAATTTGTCTGACATCTTTAAAGCACGTGGGCTGCGATAACATCCTGGGCTCCAGTGCTAAAGAAGACCGATGTCGTATGTGTGGAGGAGACGGCAGCACGTGTGAGGTCACAGAGGGGCTGTTCAACGACTCCCTTCCCCGAGGAGGTAAAATATCTCCAGCCCCAGAGCGACAGTGCCAGAAGTGGAATAGAGCACTTTGAAACAACACAGACAAACAACCAGGGAGCTTAAATTAGCTCTTAAGATCCATAGAGTTGTTAGCATATTGTCACATCTCTGCCTGATTTTTGATGCACAATCATGAAGGCGTGCACTAAAAATGCATTGCACAAGAGCCTACACATTATAGTACATCTAGGCAACGACCCCACTGCGGAGAACCTCAACAAGAGGCAGGAAACTGACCAGAAATAGCTGGAAGCACAACAGAATGCAGGAAAAATGGTCAAAAACAGGATCAGATTAGGCACATGGTAATCAACCTGGGGTGGAAGAAGAGGTGTGCAGTAAGAGTTCAGTATTCGGAGTTTCTAATGGTGACAATCTTTCAAGGGGTTAGGCAGCATGTGAAAGACAGGAGTCCAGAATGGACCTGTGTTCGGGTGCTCAGCAGTAAGTCGGACTTGTTTCTGGTGGGGGTTGGCCTCCGCCAGGGCTGCGCCTTGTCACCAATCCTGTTTGTGATATTCATGGACAGGATATCGAGACGTAGTCGGGGGAAGGAGGGTTTCCAGTTTGGTGGGCTCAGGATCTCATCACTGCTTTTTGCAGATGATGTAGTCCTGTTGGCTTCATCAGCCTGTGAACTCCAACACTCACTGGATCGGTTCGCAGCCAAGTGTGGAGCGTGAGATTGGTGAGAGAATCGGTGCAGCAGGAATGGTGTTGCATTCGTTCTACCGTACTGTTGTGACGAAAAGGTAGCTGAGCCAAAAGGTGAAGCTTTTGATCTACTGGTCAATCTTCATTCCTACTCTCACCTATGGTCATGAGGGTTGGGTCATGATTGAAATAACTAGATTGTGTGTACAAGCAGCCGAAATGGGCTTCCTTAGGAGGGTGGCTGGTGTCTCCCTTAGAGATAGGGTGAGAAGTTCAGTTATCCATGGGGAGCTCGGAGTAGAGTTGCTGCTCCTTCGTGTTGAAAGGAGCCAGCTGAGGTGGTTCGGGCATCTGGTAAGGATGCCCCCTGGGCGCCTCCCGAGGGAGGTGTTCCAGGCACGTCCATCTGGGAGGAGACCCAAGGGAAGACCCAGGACTAGGTGGAGAGATTATAGTTCCACACTGACCTGGGAATGCCTCAGGATCCACCAGTCAGAGGTGGTCAATGTGGCACAGGAAAGAGAAGTCTGGGGTCCACTGCTAGAGCTGTTGCCCCCGCGACCCGAACCCAGATAAGAAGTTGAAGATGAGTGATGAGATGAAATGAAAATGCAGTAAAATTCATTCAAACTTAACTGCGTCACTCATGACTCATCATGACTCCAAATTGCTGAACTCTGAGCACAACATTATGGTTTCACTCAGAGATTCTTAAAATATTCCACAAAATCCCTCAGTAGTATTTGATTAAAATCCACAAAAATAGGGATGAAATCCAGCTACTCCTCTAGGAGGTGGGCCAAGCAGCTGGAACTACTGAGAAGAAGAAGAAGAAGAAGAAGAAAACTCACCTTGCAACCATTGCACTTAGCGTCCAAGGTGCCTCCATTGTCCAGCATAAAACATGTATACTGGCTGTAAATATTGCTCATGGTCGCCTCAGGGGGAATGTTCACCATGGCTTCAGCTTCTTGGCCTTATCAGCAATGGCAACAAGTGGCAACAAACAGCAAGTTCCGGTGTCATCGACCAAACGGCCCCCCCTAAAAATCGATCCCCGCCTGCCTTCACTGTGCATGCGTCATTTCTGAGCGTTAGCTGCGTTTCACTGATTATCACCTCGTTTCTGCTTCAAACTGCCTCCAATCATCATCTACAGTATATCAGCGACAGATATCTGAAGCTTTTGGACAACAATCATTTCCACATAAATTCATCATTATTTCATCATAAACGACGGGGGAGTGATCAGAGCGCAGCAGCAGCACGTCTGATGTGCTGCTGTGGCTCCGTCAGTTCAGAGCGTCAGTAGCGATTCACTGATTATCACCTTGTTTCTACTTAAAACTGACTTTAGAAAGATTTAAGAGGTTTTACTTTGTTATCTGATGATTAATAATCACATTAATCCCTTTGATTGCTTTGGGTGTAGTGAGTCAGACTCAGAGAGTCAGACTCGGATGCATGCGCAGTGAAGGCAGGGTGGACCAGTTTTTACATGGGACCATTCTGTCGGCGATACCAGGCCCAGCTCAGTAAACTTCGACTGTCTTCGGCGAAAGCATACTCACCACCTAGCAGAAGTGCCAGTTCTTGTACCAGCTGTACCGCCGTCAGTGAAATTCACCCCAAAAAAATGGTTGCGGGTGGGGATGATAAACTTTTTTTTATTTTTTTTTTATGGGGCCTTACTAACCTACTCATTTCTTTTGATTCCAATTTGTTGTGATCAACTCAATAATAATTTTACATCACTGCAACTGATGAAGAGTATCTGGATGAACGAAACAAGTCCAGTTGATCTGACTCAACCTGCTTGGATGCCATGACCTGAATGGCTGGCAATCTCCACAGACATGTTTGTAATGTTGGCCAACACATTTATGGGGAGATGGCTAGCGGCTTTCTTTTTGTGCATTTTTGATTTAGAGTTTTTTTTCTGGATCGTTGCGTAAGATCTCTGAATTTGCTACACAGGCAAAATTCAGTAATTTAACCCAATGTAGAAAATTAAACAAAGCACCAGAAATGACATCTGGAAGCAGACTGAGCTCACCAGTAGAGTGTACAACGTGTCATCGAGACCTACAGAGAGTGATTTGAGATGTCCTTATCCTTATACATTATGTTTATGGTGAGAGTAACAAGCAGCCATTCAGTTTTTTAGGCTGTTCTGTTTGAACACTTTGTGTATTTTGGTCTAATGACAAAATGAAACATATTTGAAGTCACTGGAAATAAAACTGGAGAAGGCTGAAAACAAAGTAACTCATCGTTCTCTTGGCAAAGCCACGTTTTTCCAAAAGCCAGGATCCCTGAAGCCAGGAAGATAATCTTTCATGGAAATGTGCCTTTTGTCACCAACTGACAGAGCATATGTTTTTAGCTATTTAGAATTATGTTGTCAAAATATAGATCAAGACCTAATATTTTTCTGATTAATTACATCATGGAGTGAAGAAATCAGGAGTGGAGATGGGGCTCGGCGTTGGCTATAGAGAACAGGAGAGAGAAAACATATTTGTCCTTCTATGGTATGGCTAGTAAACCATCTAAAAATACTTTGTGTACTTGTGTCTGTCTGTGACTGTAAAAAAAAGGAGGGGATTACTTTTACCTTTTATGGTGCATCACATTAGATACCCTTGTATTTATTCTATATGTCTTACAAAGCGTGAGATCTATTTATGTTTGTGTTGCACAAAATTTGTTCTTATCATTTTAATCAGGGCATGATGGGTTTTGGGGAAATACCACCTTAATGACACTTTTTCCTCCAGGCTACATGGAGGTGGTGCACATCCCCAAAGGTTCGGTCCATATCGAGATTAAAGAAGTCGCCTTGTCAAAGAATTACATCGGTAAGTGACAGCTTTGACATAAACAATTTGGAACATTAATTTGATTCATATTATTTATTTGAGTTTATGTCAAGAACAAATTAGAACATACAGTCGGCCGATTTTATCTCTTGTTGGTTATGTGGAGCCATAAAACTGTAAGGAAAAAAAATATCTTCCCTGAATGAATCCCTGCAGATGCAAAGAGCATCCCAGCACCGGACAAATCGACTCTGTTCCATATTCAGCAAAACTATTCATTGTCAGAATCTAACCAATCACACAAACTTATTCAATTAAGCCAGTTCTGTGTTTTTATCATTAATAAGAGAAAGACATGTGACAGCATGTTGAATTTATCGTGGATGGTGTGGATGGAGGGCTTAAGTTACACTTTGAAACAGTGTGCTGCCTTAGATTTATTGGGCTGTGGTGACAGCTGCCTGGTCCACCCGGATTAGCAGGATATGATGTCTGTATATCAAAGTTTAAAAGAGTGCAATTTTGGCGATTGTGCACGATCAGCTTCCCTTCCAAACAATGTGTAACTTTTGTTATGAATATCATGTGTGACCCCAGTGATAATGCAAATATTTCTCTTTGCAGCATCATCTGAGTCCTTGCAGACTTGCAAAAAAAAAAGGTCTGCATTTCAGATGCACTATTAAAACATAACTGAGACCATATAAAAAGATTCATCATAATATGGAATGTTTGTGACAATTTATAGAAGATACAGTTTTCAAACAGTAATGAACACCATACGATGAAGCTGACAGGAATACAGAGACGCTGCCTGTCGACTGCTAAAGAAGAGTAAACCATAAGTGAATGTGCGTCAGCGCAGCGGAGGAAAACCTGCAACTGCGAGCCAGAGAGACAGAATAACAAGCGTTTGGATCATTTCTCCTCAATTTGGCTCCATTTCAGTGCACAAAATGTGGATATTTTCAGATCTGTTGTGCTTGGAGACCGATTTTTGCTTTGGCAACCACAGATGGAGGTATTGATGAGATTTGTCCAGGCTGTCACCTGCAGTGCGTTTTCTTTCTCTTCTCGCGTCAGACGTATTGTTCATGTCAGTGCACGTGAAAGTCTTCATTTCTATCAGGTCTTTGTGTTGAGTCGTCCTCAGGATGGAAAAGTTTTCAGTGACATCAGGGAGCCAGAAAAGTGAGGATGAGCGACGACACCACCGCTAAATGATTGCAGCCACCTGTCGCCTCAGCTACCGTTGCCGCCTGTTTTTAATTCTAGCCTTCAAATGTGCTTAATGTTTCTGTTGCTCAGCTCTGAAATCTGAAGGGGACGATTATTACATCAATGGGGCGTGGACCATTGACTGGCCCAGGAAGTTTGACATTGCAGGGACAGTCTTCCACTACAAGAGACCCACTGATGAACCGGAATCTTTAGAGGCCCTGGGAGCGACCTCTGAAAACTTGGTTGTCACGGTAATAACTCATTTTTCTGTGCACAGTGTGCTTCAACAAATGCTAACAAATTTTGCCATCTGTGCTGCAAGAGCACTTTTCAAGACATTCACGGACACCTGACAAATTAGGGCTGGAGGGTATAGCCTAAAACATCTATCATGATATAACTTGAAGCATGAACTGCAAAAATGTATATCCCGGTATATTCATTAGAGTGTATTCATTTTGCTGGACATCAATATATAAATGCTTGTGAAGTGGTAAAGCACTGGCATGAAAACTCCTGTGGCGACACTTTTACCTGTATTACTACAACATATTTCACAAAGTACAGAAGTATATCCCCAAATGAGAAAAAATCAAGACAATGTGGAAAATGTAAATTTAAAAAGCTTGCAATGATTCTTACAGTTACTTTGACTTCTATTTCATTGCAGACTGTATGAACCCAAGATATTTCATGTTTTATGTGGTCAGCTTCATTTAATTTGTTAGTATACTTCCATTCCTGCATTAAATAGCAGAAATGAGTTTGAGATGCACCAGATGCATTTACACTGTGTTTTTGACCAGGTGCCATATATTGTCAAAATAGGGCCCAGTGATTTGGCTTGGGTGTGCTTGTGTGAGTTTTTATTGTCATAAAAGTCAGTGGTTTCTACCTTGACATGAATGATGAAAATAACAGACCGCACAGCACAAATGGAACATTCCACATAGTCAACTGACTGTCTGTGAGTGTTCCAGTTCAGCACTAGAAGTTTCTTTGTGGCATTCAGAGCTGCACCTGATGCACTCTGTCACCTTTATTCAGTCCCCAAACAACCTCAGTGTCATTTTTTAATGATGCTTTTGATGCTGAACATAAAAATTTTCTAAAAGATTCAGAATCCTGTTATTTCCCTGTTGCCTGGGCAGGTTCTGCTTCAGGAAGAGAACCTGGGAATACACTATAAGTTCAACGTGCCCATCCAGCGCACAGGAAGTGGGGACAACGAGGTGGGCTTCTCCTGGCACCACCTGCCCTGGTCAGAATGCTCAGCCACCTGCGCAGGAGGTAAGACTTGCCGCGGCTTAGTCTGGACATTTTACAGTAAAAAAATTAAAATTCAAACCATCAGCTAGATGTTTGAACTATGGACAGAGTTGGGTCTTCCAACAGGGCAATCACCTCAAACAGACATCAAAGCCATGCAGTTAATAAAGCAGAATAACTAAGAATTAAGTGTTTAGAATGGCCTTCACAAAGTTCTGGCATCAACCTAGTGGAAAATGGTTGGACTGTGCATGATGTCCGGGTCAGACCAGTGTGTCAGGGGCCACGTTTTGATGTTCAGATTCTTCCTCCACCTTATTGTGTCTCTGGCATTTTTCTCCATGTTTTTTGCTTAATTTTCTCCTGTGGTAAATACTCTGTACATGTCTCAGCACCTGTGCTTTTAATTCTTTACTCATCTTTATAACTGCTGTAGGACCATTTGTTCCTTGCCAGATTGTATAGATTTGTCCTGCTCTCCTGCATTATAATTCCAGGGCTTTTTTCCAGTATATTTTCCTTCTTGTACTGCTGTCCTGTGTTTCTGATTTTCGCTGCCATTTTGGTTTGATCTCTTGGTATGAGAACTCTCTCTTACTGACCTTTTGCCTGTTTTTGGACAACCCTCTGCTGAAAGACTGTTACTTGCTGGACCGATCACCTCTGTGCAGTGTGCATGACCTTTTACCTGTTCGCCTGCTGCTCAAAGGCTAATATTTTTGTCTGCAGGACAATAAACTTGCTTTTACCTTCCATCATCGTGGTTCTTTGCACTGGGGTCGTTTTGCCAAACCGTTTCACAGGGTATTCAAGTTGCATTGAACTCTGTTCTGACAATAAAGGTGGTTAGATATCCAGCCAAAATTCTGCTAGAAGCTTGTTGATGGCAAACATAAACATCTGATCAATATTAAGCTGCTTAAGGGACATTCTGTCAAACATCAAGTTCACTGTATATATATTTCTTGACCTTGTACTGATTTCAGAAAACCTGTAATAAGTTAAGTTAAAAAATGATTTTCATAGAATGATGAGTGTATGTAAACTTTTGATAAGAATGGTATGTAATTTTCATATTGTGTGGAGTAATAATCTGTATGAATGAGGCTGCTCGGGCACATGCAGATCCTGCAACTCTTCCAGCACACCCGCAATACAAACCTTCCAAATCTGAGACCGCAGTGAAATGTTGACCACAGCCTCAAGAATGACTAAACCAAACTGTTTAGCCCAAAAGCAATGGGTTTCATATAACAATAAATAGTGTCTTTTCCCCAGCTGTCAGGCATGCTCTGGACGCTTTGGTAATATTTTGTAAAAACACGACTGAATAAGCATGTGGGTTTTTCTGAGGAATGGTTTCCACGTCTGGAGCAGCTCTATCTGTGACTGGCCCCCCTGAGCGGTAAACATGCCTTTGTGTTGTTGAGCTGTAATGTGTGTGTTTATGGTGTGTCTGTCACCGCTTCGGGGTTTAAATCACAAAATTGTGCAGTAGTTGTACGTTCAGTATATACAGCTCAGCTAATCGTGAAATGTTTAATATATCACTGCAGCAATAAAGTCTTTGAAAAACATCATTTGACAGTCTCTGAAAATTCAGAAATTCTTTGACCCCCCTGGTGCATCGCACTCTTCATCCAAACTCTATTTCACTTTGAGCACAGATGGAAGGATTTTCTATACTTGGTGCACACACACATGTCCATATCTCATTACATCTGCCAGACCAGTCTGCTGTGGGATACGTCCCACGAGGGTTCAAACACTATCCACGTCCGTGCGTCTGTGCGCACGCACATGGTGGGAGGTGTGACACGATACAGTAGCCCTCACTCTCTCCAACAGAAGCCAAAATAAAGAGCGCCCTGCTCTGTAAAAGTGATTTGCCAAAATATTCTGCAAAGAATCAGGACTTTACACGTGTGGATTTACTACAGAGTGAACGGGTCTCACTTCCACAGTGCACGGCGTGCACGTGCTCATGATCTGTGCTGCTTGACTGATCTGAGACCGTACGATCTGTTTTTTGTTTTCAAAGGCTCCCAAAGGCAGGAGGTGGTGTGTAAGCGGCTGGATGACAACTCAGTGGTCCAGAACAGCTACTGCGACCCAGACAGCAAAGCTCCAGAGACCCAGAGAGACTGCAACACTGAGCCGTGTCTCCCCGAGTACGTAACCCTGACCCCCAAACTCAGCCGGATCAGCTTTTTTTAGTCCTGTGCCGTGCAAAACGTTTTAGGCACGTGTGGGTGTGCATGCAAGCGCTCATGTATCCCCACTGACTGTAGGGTCTGAAAGGACCACGTGCGAGTATCAGACACAGTTTCTTGTACCCACGATAACTTGAACAAAAATAATCTGATTTTCACTGAATTCGAACTCGATGTTCCAGATGAGTGTATTACAAAGAAGTTTGAATTTGATAGTAGAGAAGCTTGAATCTTCGACTGGACTGGGTTGCTTGACGTGAGAACGTTTCGCTTCAAATCACAGAAGCTTCCTCAGCTAAAATTCTTGCTCTGATAGTCTGACTTCTGTCTTGACTCTTGTAGAGAAGAATAAACCAGAAGCCAACAAAAGCTGGAGTTTTTTAACCTAACCAGACCCCTCCTACCGAGAGGCTGACTGCTATACGCTAGTGACTAAACAATAGCTCTAATTAGCACCTATTGTGCTTCACTCTCAGACTGCAGGCTTACTTGTAGTTCCTAGGGTTTGTAAGAGTAGAATGGGAGGCAGAGCCTTCAGCTTTCAGGCTCCTCTCCTGTGGAACCAGCTCCCAATTCAGATCAGGGAGACAGACACCCTCTCTACTTTTAAGATTAGGTTTAAAACTTTCCTTTTTGCTAAAGCTTATAGTTAGGGCTGGATCAGGTGACCCTGAACCATCCCTTAGTTATGCTGCTATAGACTTAGACTGCTGGGGGGTTCCCATGATGCACTGAGTGTTTCTTTCTCTTTTTGCTCTGTATGCACCACTCTGCATTTAATCATTAGTGATTGATCTCTGCTCCCCTCCACAGCATGTCTTTTTCCTGGTTCTCTCCCTCAGCCCCAACCAGTCCCAGCAGAAGACTGCCCCTCCCTGAGCCTGGTTCTGCTGGAGGTTTCTTCCTGTTAAAAGGGAGTTTTTCCTTCCCACTGTTGCCAAGTGCTTGCTCACAGGGGGTCGTTTTGACCATTGGGGTTTTCCCGTAATTATTGTATGGCTTTGCCTTACAATATAAAGTGCCTTGGGGCAACTGTTTGTTATGATTTGGCGCTATATAAATAAAATTGATTTGATTTGATTTGACCTATTGTGCTCTAGTTAGCACTCTCCTAATGACAGGACGGAAGCCTCCCCTGATGGCTCCCTTGACGACTCTCTCCTGATGACGTGAATGACTCATTACCATGAACAAAAGACTGAAACTGCTTTGACCTGAGTACCACATTGTAAACAGGGGACAAAGCGTGTCTGAGACCCGCTCCGCGGTTAAGGCTGGGTTTCAACTGTTTTACAAAGAATGCTTCCTTGACACCTCTCTCAAACCATTTCTTCTCTCTGGCTAAGATTTTAACTTCCTTGTCCTCAAACATGTGGTTAGTGTCTTTCAGATGGAGATGAACTGCAGACTGAGGTCCACTGGCGACCTCTCTGCGGTGCTGGTATAGCCTCTTGTGTAAAAGTTGCTTTGTCTCACCTATGTAGTGTTCATTACAGTTTTCCTGACATCTGATATGATAATATAATATTATATATATATAATAATATAATATTATTGATATTATCATATCAGACGTTATATCAACGTTTTGTAAGCTTCCTCTCAGATCTCAAAGTATTTTTTTGTGAGTGGTGCTTTTTCATGTTTCTACTATAACCAATTAGCAGGACAGGTCAGGTCTGGAAGCATATCCTGGTGCCACACAATCCAGCATCCACAACATTGCTGAACCTCCATGGCTCCTGGATGGTCACCACCCAAGTGTGATGGTGGCCAGCAGGAGTCACTGGTCATTTGGTAGTCAGTAAACTTCACTCTCCAACGCCAAAAGACCCTCTGGCCACAGACGCCAGGGCCCATGGGTTTTGGCCCCCTGGTTAGAGCACCTGCCTCCCATGCCACAGATCATGAGATTGCGTCCCAAAATGGGGCAATGGAGTGGAAAACACATACACAACGCAGAGGTTAAACAGGCATAGTGCTCCATGGCCAAAATTTAATAGTTGACATTCATGAACAATATAAGCGATAATCTTCATCTGAGTCTCCCTCAGATGACATTCCAAAGACATTCCAGTGGTCCCCAACAATCCTCCAAAAAGAGCTTACACCAGAGACATACAATTGTCATCTTAGGTCACTGGTTAGTGTCCTGGTCTCAGAGCCCCAGAGAAAACAGCAGAAAACACCAGGACCCTAAAGACTTTGACCTTCCTTCTGCCGCAAAGAGATCTGCACATCGCCTCTGTCCAATGACCTAACGACTCCTTAAGCTCTTCCCAGGAGTCTCTTAATCTCAAAGTCTGACAGCCCAGAGACAACAATATCACTACTGAGATAAGTGAATGTCTCCACAAATTCAACACTTCTGCCGCATACAGTTACACTTCTGATCGCTGAGTCCAGGAAGCCATTAAAAGGCTGTGACTGCTGTGTTACAACATAAGCTGAAAAAAGTACTGCAGATATTGCATTCTTTGAGTACCAGAAATACTTTGCGCTGGACTTTAGACCACATTTTTGCTAGTCTGTGGTAAAAACACTTTCTGGTACCAGACAATATGGAAGCAGCAGCTTCCATATGGAAGCCTGACCACACCACATTTTGAGACCAATGCGCCCACATGAGTGCGTTTGGACTTGTGATATCAAGAACATGTGTGCTGGGAGTGAAAACTAACACCTGCATCGGGTGGACCCACGCAACAACACTTATGTTGTACTGTGTGCCAGTTTGTGCCAAGAGGAAGGTGGGTGCCTGTGTGTCTCGGCTTGTGGTACGAAGCTTCCTGGGACGACTGTTGAGTTGACGATTGTCAGTGTTGTTGGTTTCATTGCACTCTAAAGAAAAGGATGAACATGCTGACACACAAGGCAGCATTGTGACTTCTTGTTGGTGTGACATTTCAAAGTGTTAGATTTTTACCACCGGTAGGAAAGACCTCCTATGGTGTTCTGTGGAGCACCTTGGTGGCTTCAGTCTTTGGCTGAAGGTGCTCTGACAAGACGTCAGTGTGGCACGCAGGGGGTGGGAGGTGTTGTCCACAATGCTGCACAGTTTCCTCAGCATCCTCCACCACAAACTTCAGCTCAAGCCCCAGAACAGAGCCAGCTTTCCTGACGAGCTTGTATAATAATAATAAATTTATTTGTAAAGCGCTTTCCATCAAAGTACTGCACAAACAACAATTCAAAATCAAGTTACAACCAAGTTATCATCACAATCAAATTATGATGTAATTACAATTTGATTAGTTAATATAATTATAATCTTAGCTGTAGCATCATAATTCATGACTCATATGTAGAAGTAAATAAGTGGGTCTTCAACTTGGCTTTAAATACATCAACAGAACCATTAACAACTGGAGCCAGTGAAGAGACGCCAGCAATGGAGTGATGTGTCCAAATTTACCAGCTCTGGTCAGGATACGAGCTGCTGCATTTTGAACAATTTGGAGACCTCGAGTCGTCTTCTTTGGTAGACCAGATAAAAGGGTGTTACAATAATCCAATTGTGAAGTCACAAAGGAGTGGATTAAAATCTCTCATCCTTAAAAGACAAGGAAGGCAATTCTAGTGTCCTTAAGATGAGAGTCAAAGGAAAGTGTTTTGTCAAAAAAACACACCAAGATTTTAAACTTTGTCTTTGCAATGAATAACACAGTCATCCAAAGACAGAGTAAAATTATCAAATAACATCCATTATGTTGTCCACTGCAATCACTGTTGTGATGCGTGTGGAGTACGCTGGAAAACTGCACACATTTGCCGTAGTCCCTGGGTAGGCTGGTGTGTGCGTTGCATTCCTAGACTTGCTTATAGTATCGTATGGTTGCTTTAAGCCCTGTCAAACCATTTATTGAAAACGCTGGCATAAATTAAAGCAGCTGTCGCACCTTGACGACCAGCGAGTGCCGACAGCCCCATTTCCACAAAGTGGTTCAGGTCGGTACTGCACGGTATGGTACAGGTCAGAGACAGAGTAATTTAACATTATTTTATTTTTTTATCCTGGTGGATCACTTTCATTGCGTACAGAATGCTGATGAGTCTGGCTGTGGTAAACGCTGCCGTGAATGAGTCTCTTTAAACTTTTAAAGCTCCAGTTACTTTCTGATCAGTCTGCTGATCTGATCAGGTCTATGATGACCTGAATATTGAAGCGCTGTGATGATTTAAACTTTTAAAGCACCAGTCGACCGCAGTCAGGTGTGGTAAGACCTGATCGCACCGACAGCAACAGCGCTTTAAAAGTCATCGCAACATTTCATCAGACCTGATCGCAGTCGACTGGCGCTTTAAAAGCTTAAATCATCACAGCTCTTCTGTCTGACCAGAGGTGATCAGAGCATGACACCTTCATCCTGTGAGAAAACACACTTGAAGCAGGAAAAAACCACTGAGGGACTTGCTTTAAAACGCTACATTTCCAGCCACGACAGGAATTAAAAGTATTTTCAGACGTCATTTTCCAAAATCAGGAGCCTTATGTGGATACAATGTTCGTCAGACTGTGATGGTGCATCGGACTGAAATGAACAGGTAATATTTACTCTGTGTGTGAATGAAACAGTCTGTGTGCAGGAAACAGATCGCAACATTCAGAGTCTGTCTGGTGTCCGATAAAAAAGTAGAAAATATTGCCATTTAAACTCACAAGCATCTTTAAATATCCCGTTTCTTGTCAGCATTCTAAAGAGAGCGACAGAGAGAGAGAGACAGAGACAGAGAGAGAGATAGACAGAGACAGAGAGAGAGGCAGAGAGAGAGACAGCGAGACAGAGACAGAGAGACAGAGACAGACAGAGAGAGAGAGAAAGAGATAGACAGAGACAGAGAGAGAGACAGAGAGAGAGAGAGACAGCGAGACAGAGAGAGAGACAGAGAGAGAGAGACAGCGAGACAGAGACAGAGAGACAGAGATAGACAGAGACAGAGAGACAGAGACAGAGGGAGAGACAGAGACAGACAGAGAGAGAGAGCTGTGTCTCTGCTCTTTTTTTCCAAGACCTGATTTTGTTCTTTGGATTTCTGGAATTCAGTATTTGGATGTGTACAGTAGCACCGTGTTGCGCAGACCCGCTTAAAAACTCTGGGTTTTCTGTTTTCAGAGCTCTACGCAAAAAAATATTAAACAGGTTTATTTTTTTGCATCCTCCTCGCGTAGACCTCCGCATACTGCTACGTAGGGAGCAAAAACGTGGAGTAGAGCTGCTTAAACTTGGCTAGAGCTGCATAACTCAGCGTAGATGGTACGTTACAATATGCAATTCTACGTTGGCCTCAGTGTGAAAGGGGCTTAAGCAACAGCACACGCTGTGGTGTGCACATCTGATACACTGAATTCCTATCTGTTGTTAAACACATCCCCTGGGAAATGCATGTTTAAAACATGATTTCCACATATGTATATGCTTTTCCTCTTCTAGGCGCACTTTCTGACAGGTGTGTCTTATGTTCCGGTGGGACTTGCACTCCGGTATGTGGTAAATGTGATATACACTTTGTGTGTTGAAGAAGCATTTATCATCAGGCATGCGCATAACTGGTGCAATGCATATTAAAACATAAATGATACGCGAACAGAAAACGGAGGAGTGCACCTTTCCCATAATCTGTCTTCATCGCTTTAATCGTGAGAAGCACTTCCATCCTTGTTTTCTGTTGCGTATCATTAATTTTTAGCATGCGTGAGCACCAGTTATGTGCACACCTGTTGCTGGCAATTGTTTAACAGCAAGATTTTTTTCCAGTGGTGCCTTACGTTTTGCATGTGACACTTGCTTGCCATCTTCTTTAGTGATGCCGTGCATTAAAGCTCATGCTTCAGCAGAAGAATCTTACATAAAAAATGAGGCTTGACTATTCATATAATGTGCCTTCAATGAGCCTTAGTTATGCAAAGAAAATAATAAAGTAAAATGTCAGTGATTTATAACTTCATGTGTTAACTATTTTCAGTGTTTGCCTCACGCCAAAAATAAGAGCCTTGAAAATGACCACCTGTGTTTGATGATGTTGGCGACTATACAAATCCTCAAGGGATCGTATACACATTTGCACGTGGAATATGCACCCACTCAACTTGTGCTGAGTGGCCAAATGTCCGTAACCTTTCAACTGCGGCTGAAGGCATCACCAGACTGACTGAAAGTCCTGTCTTAAGAAAGTCACTTGAGAAAAAGGATTAAATCCTTTTTCTTTAATTAGTTGCAGGCTTTCTAACAATTGTTTGTGTAAAAGTTTTGGTTCTTTTCAGCCGAAGCAATTGATAATATTGTAAATCTGCTAAGTACTCATTTGTTTTCATACATCCAGACAACAGTCTTGGGATATTTATGTTAACATCTGTATTCAGTGGACCCAGACTTCGGGTATCTCATTTATTTTGATTAGGACTTGAAGGCTTTCGTGGCACATGTATATGTATTGAATTACGGCACGCACGTGACATTTTGTGTCTGGGGGAAGACAAACACTTGTACAGCCGCAGGAAAGCAGCTCTCAAAGAGTCCATGCAAACACGATTGTTTTAGAATAGCCAGGATTTTATGAGCTCGAAGAATGAAAGCTGACGCAGATGTTTGAACACACCGTTAAGTCTGTATACATTCCATGTCATGATGTAATATCTCAGCGGCTGGATGTGTTTGGAGCACTGTTGTCTTGGCAGGTTTATGACGTTAATACTGAAGTCTGTAGTTAGAGGTTTGAACGAGACTTTCTGGAGGTTTTAAAAACTCAGTGGCCTGGCATAGCCTGATTTTAATCACCACATCACTGTAGTCTGTCTGCATCATTTTTAAAGAAAGTCTCAGTGTCCAAAGTTAGATTTGCTTTGAGCTGACAGGCCAAGGATCAGTGTCAATTTGACATAAAGTCCTGTAACCGAAACATCTGCAGCAAAATGACATTTTAAAACAAAATCAAAAAGCAAGGATCATTTGAAAAAGTAGAGCACACAGAGTTCAGTCCTGTCCTCATCCGGCAATATCCATATGCCCAGTGTGCATCACTGAGCCTTCAATAGATTAGATTAGATAGAACTTTATTGATTCCTTGGGAAGACTCCCTTGGGGAAATTGAGGTTCCAGCAGTATTGTATAGCAGCACACAGGGTAAGAAGCACACAGAGTATCAAAAGTGAAAGTAAAAAAGAAAAACGCTTTACAGTATAAATATAAATACACAATATAAATACCAGACATACTGATCAATACTGGTATACTGGCGACTGCTGTTCCTCTCATTCCTGACCTCTGTCTTCCTGTTAGTCCTCCTCCCCCTGTTGTGAAAGTGTAGGAACACGGACCCACAACAGGGGCGCAAATGAACGGACAATGAAGGAAGTCAAATAACAACACTTTACTGTTGTGAAGAAGCACAACCAACACGGCGAATGTGAAATTTAACAGACAGTCAATTACAAGGGTGACGTGTGGGCAGGCTCGAAGATAAGAGACGTCCGTCCAAAGCAGAACCGGAACCACACGATTTCCTCCGCCACCGAACCCCGGGAATACTGGAGCCGCCAAGTCCCGAACACCCAGGTGGCCACTGCCTCCGCTTGTCGGATCTGGTACTGCTGGCGAGGAACAAAAACAGTTAGATGTGGGTGCGTGTGCACCCAGCAACACGTACGGTGGGAATGCCACCTCCACCTCTCGTTGAAAAAAGAAACAGAATATCTGCTGTCCAACACACACAAGCAATAGATATTCCTGTCAGAGAATCAACACAGTCAGCTGAGATCGTTACCTCCTTGGTAGAGCGATATCTCGGCAGAGAAGTGGAGATGACGTCTTGCAGATATACCGCTGCGGATCAGATGATTGGTAACAGCTGTCGTAGGTGACAGCTGTCACCCCGGCTGCTCCTGTGAGATGGCAGCGCCCTCTGGTGCCTGGAGCCCGCACTCCAGGCAGGGTGCCCTCTGGTGGTGGTGGGCCAGCAGTACCTCCTCTTCAGCGGCCCACACAACAGGACCCCCCCCTCAACAGGCGCCTCCTGGCGCCCGACCAGGCTTGTCCGGGTGGCGGCGGTAGAAATCGGCCAGGAGGCCGGGTCCAGGATGAAGCTCCTCTTCACCCAGGAGCATTCTTCGGGGCCGTACCCCTCCCAGTCCACCAAATACTGGAAGCCCCGGCCCATCCTTCGGACATCCAAAAGCCGGCGCACAGTCCAAGCTGGCTCGCCATCGATGATCCGGGCAGGAGGTGGTGCCGGACCCGGAGTACAGAGGGGTGAAGTGTGATGTGGCTTAAGTCGGGACACATGGAAAACGGGATGGATCCGCAGTGAGGCCGGAAGCTGAAGCCTCACTGCGGCTGGACTGATGACCTTGAGGATCTTAAACGGACCGATATACCGATCCTGCAATTTAGGGGAGACCACTTGGAGGGGAATGTCCTTAGTTGACAACCACACTTCCTGCCCTGGCCGATACGTAGGGGCCGGGGTCCGCCGACGGTCTGCATGGGCCTTCGTCCTCATCCGGGCCCTCAGCAAAGCAGAACGGGCGGCACGCCACACCCAACGGCACTTCCGCAGGTGGGCCTGGACCGAGGGCACACCGACCTCTCCCTCAACCACCGGAAACAAAGGAGGCTGGTACCCCAGACACACCTCGAAAGGGGAGAGGCCGGTGGCTGACGACACCTGGCTGTTATGGGCATACTCGATCCAGGCCAAATGAGTACTCCAGGCTGCCGGGTGCGCGGCCGTCACGCAACGCAGGGCCTGTTCCACCTCCTGATTGGCCCGTTCTGCTTGCCCGTTGGTCTGGGGATGATACCCGGATGAGAGACTCACCGTGGCCCCCAGTTCCCGGCAGAAGCTCCTCCAGACTTGCGAGGAGAACTGGGGACCGCGATCGGAGACAATGTCTGTTGGAATCCCATGCAGCCGGACGACGTGGTGGACCAGGAGGTCCGCTGTCTCCTGGGCCGTCAGGAGCTTCGGGAGGGCCACGAAGTGGGCCGCCTTGGAGAATCGGTCCACTATCGTGAGGATGGTGGTGTTGCCCTGGGACGGCGGGAGGCCCGTGACAAAATCCAGGCCGATGTGGGACCAGGGGCGATGAGGCACGGGCAGCGGCTGGAGCAGTCCCGAAGCCCTGCGATGATCAGCCTTGCCCCTGGCGCAGGTGGTGCAGGCCTGGATATAATTCCGGACGTCGGCCTCTAGGGACGCCCACCAGAAGCGCTGCCGGACAACTGCCACGGTTCTTCGCACCCCTGGATGACAGGAGAGCTTAGAGCCGTGACAGAAGTCCAGGACTGCAGCCCTAGCTTCTGGTGGGACGTAGAGTCTGTTCTTCGGCCCAGTTCCGGGGTCCGGGCTTCGTGCCAGGGCCTCCCGGATGGTTCTCTCTACGTCCCAGGTAAGGGTGGCCACGATAGTGGACTCCGGGATGATGGGTTCCGGTGGATCCGACAACTCTGCTTTGACTTCTTTTTCATGTACCCGGGACAAGGCATCCGATCTCTGGTTTTTGGTCCCGGGATGGTAGGTGATCCGGAAGTCAAAACGGCCGAAGAACAGTGACCAGCGGGCTTGCCTGGGGTTCAGCCGCTTGGCGGTCCTGATATACTCCAGGTTCCGGTGGTCAGTGAAAACCGTGAATGGCACAGACGTTCCCTCCAACAGATGTCTCCACTCTTCAAGAGCCTCTTTCACCGCAAGGAGTTCTCGATTGCCGACGTCATAGTTCCGTTCGGCCGGGGTCAACCTGCGGGAAAAATAGGCACACGGGTGAAGGACCTTATCGGTCTTCCCGCTCTGGGAAAGCACAGCTCCTATCCCTGAGTCCGAGGCGTCCACTTCAACCACTAACTGGCGACTAGGATCGGGCTGCACCAGAACGGGTGCAGACGAGAAGCGCCGTTTCAACTCCTTGAATGCGGCATCGCAACGATCCGACCAGGTGAAGGGGACTTTTGGTGAGGTCAGGGCTGTCAGGGGGCTAACTACCTGACTGTAGCCCTTAATGAACCTCCTGTAGAAATTAGCAAAGCCGAGGAACTGTTGCAGCTTCCTACGGCTGGTGGGTTGGGGCCAGTCTCTCACCGCCGCGACCTTGGCCGGATCAGGAGCAACGGAGTTAGGGGAGATGATAAACCCCAGGAAGGACAAAGAAGTGCGGTGGAACTCGCACTTCTCGCCCTTCACAAACAGCCGGTTCTCCAACAACTGCTGCAGGACCTGACGTACATGCCAGACATGAGTCTCAGGATCCGGAGAAAAGATGAGTATATCGTCCAGATATACGAAGACGAATCGGTGCAGGAAATCCCGCAAGACATCATTAACCAATGCTTGGAACGTCACGGGGGCGTTTGTAAGACCGAACGGCATGACCAGGTACTCAAAATGACATAAGGGGGTGTTAAATGCCGTCTTCCACTCGTCTCCCTTCCGGATCCAAACCAGGTGATACGCATTTCTAAGATCTAGCTTAGTGAACATTTGGGCTCCATGCAGGGGCGTGAATACTGAATCCAACAAGGGCAATGGGTATCGGTTACGAACCGTGATTTCGTTCAGCCCCCTGTAATCAATGCATGGACATAGTCCGCCATCCTTTTTCCCCACAAAAAAGAAACCTGCACCCATCGGGGAGGTGGAATTCCGGATCAACCCGGGAGCTAGAGAGTCCCGGATGTAGGTCTCCATTGATTCACGCTCAGGTCGTGAGAGGTTGTACAGCCTGCTGGATGGGAACTCAACGCCTGGAACCAAATCAATGGCACAATCGTACGGGCGTTGCGGGGGAAGGGTGAGCGCCAGATCCTTGCTGAACACGTCCACAAGGTCATGGTACTCCACCGGCACTGTCCCAAGATTGGGCGGGACTCTGACCTCCTCCTTAGCCTGGGAACCGGGAGGAACCGAGGAACCTAAACATACCCGATGGCAGGTCTCGCTCCACTGAACCACTACCCCGGACGGCCAATCGATCCGGGGATTGTGTTTTAACATCCAGGGGAACCCTAGAATCACACGGGAGGTGGCAGGAGTCACAAAAAACTCGATCTCCTCCCGGTGGTTCCCTGACACCACCAGAGTTACTGGAGGTGTCTTATGTGTGATTAAAGGGGGTAGGGAGCCATCTAGTGCCCGTACTTGCACAGGTGAAGTAAGTGCCACCAGAGGGAGCCCTGCCTCCCTGGCCCATTTGCTGTCTAGCAAATTCCCTTCTGAGCCCGTGTCCACCAGTGCTGGGGCCTGAAGGGTTAAATCCTCATAAACGATTGTAACCGGGAGTCGTGTGGCAATATGGGTGTGTCCCACGTGAATGTCTTGGCCCACCCCTAGCCCAGTTTCTAGGGGCGGGCGTTGGTTGTTTAACCGCTCGGGGCAGTCCCTCACTTGATGCTCTATCGAGCCACAAAGCACGCTCCACGGACCAGCCTCCTCTGTCTATCCGGTGGTTTAAATGTGGCCCTGCTCGTGTCCATAGCTTCATTAGCAGGGGGAGCTGTAACCACACGGAGCGTAGGGGCCGTGGAGCGTGGGGAGGGCGGAGCCCGGTTGGAACCGGAAGGGAGAGGGACGGCGCGTGCCCGGCCACGCCCTTCGTCTCGTTCCCGACGTCGTTCTTCTAACCGATTGTCTAATCGTATAACCAGATCAATAAGCCCGTCTAAATCCCGCGGTTCGTCCTTAGCCACCAGGAGCTCCTTCAGGACCAACGACAGTCTGTTTACGAAGGCGGCACGGAGGGCAGTGCTATTCCAGCCGGACCTCGCCGCCGCGATGCGGAAGTCGACTGCATAAGCAGCTGCGCTCCGGCGCCCCTGTCTCATTGACAGAAGCACGGCTGAAGCGGTCTCTCCTCTATTTGGGTGATCGAACACTGTTCTGAACTCCCTCACAAACCCATCATATGTCTGAAGGAGCTGTGAATTTTGCTCCCAGAGCGCTGTAGCCCAAGCGCGTGCCTCACCGCGAAGCAGATTAATCACATAAGCTACCTTACTAGCATCAGTCGCGTACATGACGGGACGTTGTGCGAAGACGAGCGAACACTGCATAAGAAAGTCCGCGCACGTCTCCACACAACCCCCGTACGGCTCTGGAGGGCTTATGTATGCTTCAGGGGAAGGTGGGAGGGGTCGTTGAACGACCTGTGGAATGTCAACGTTGCGCACAGGATCGACAGGAGGGAGAGCCGCAGCAGCGCCCTGTGGGCGCGCTTCCACCTGAGCGGCGAGAGCCTCCACCCTGCGGTTAAGGAGGATGTTCTGCTCGGTCATTAGATCCAACCGAGCCGTAAAGGCGGTGAGGATTCGCTGCAACTCACCGATCATTCCTCCTGCAGACGCCTGTGCGCCCGGTTCTTCCATTGGCCGTTCAACAGCCGGTTGATGCCCCTCGGGGTCCATGACGCTGGCCGAGATATCCTGTTGTGAAAGTGTAGGAACACGGACCCACAACAGGGGCGCAAATGAACGGACAATGAAGGAAGTCAAATAACAACACTTTACTGTTGTGAAGAAGCACAACCAACACGGCGAATGTGAAATTTAACAGACAGTCAATTACAAGGGTGACGTGTGGGCAGGCTCGAAGATAAGAGACGTCCGTCCAAAGCAGAACCGGAACCACACGATTTCCTCTGCCACCGAACCCCGGGAATACTGGAGCCGCCAAGTCCCGAACACCCAGGTGGCCACTGCCTCCGCTTGTCGGATCTGGTACTGCTGGAGAGGAACAAAAACAGTTAGATGTGGGTGCGTGTGCACCCAGCAACACGTATGGTGGGAATGCCACCTCCACCTCTCGTCGAAAAAAGAAACAGAATATCTGCTGTCCAACACACACAAGCAATAGATATTCCTGTCAGAGAATCAACACAGTCAGCTGAGATCGTTACCTCCTTGGTAGAGCGATATCTCGGCAGAGAAGTGGAGATGACGTCTTGCAGATATACCGCTGCGGATCAGATGATTGGTAACAGCTGTCGTAGGTGACAGCTGTCACCCCGGCTGCTCCTGTGAGATGGCAGCGCCCTCTGGTGCCTGGAGCCCGCACTCCAGGCAGGGTGCCCTCTGGTGGTGGTGGGCCAGCAGTACCTCCTCTTCAGCGGCCCACACAACACCCCCTTCAGTTTTGGCCTGTTTGTTTCTGTACAATGGCTGAATCAAGGTCATCCTGAGGTGTTTGAGACCCACAGTGTGCCTATCAGCTGGTGACCGACATGTGGACAAAAACTGGGTTGGGATGAAAATTACAGAATGTGCTGTTTAAATGATCTCTCATCAGTATAAACATTGACTTGCCAGTTGTCCATTTTACAGGTGCCCTGTTTTACTATTTTTGACTCTGTTTTACCTCTTGTTTATCTTTTGAGCCATTGGTAGCTGTGATCACTGGGCTGTTATGTACATATAGTTACATATCTGCAACATGTTTTTTTTTTTTTTTTTTTTTGCTTATTTAACAATTCATGGTTGTGTGTTTATTTCATTTTGTTTTTTTAGTATGGCCAAACCAGATGGTCACCCCACTGAGTCTGCTCTGTTGGTGGTTTCTTCCTCTCATCAAAAGGTTTTTCTTCAACACTGTTGCCAGTGTGCATGTTCAGGGGGTTGAGAATGTTTAACGTTACTTGTGTTTAATACCTTGGGGTATCTTATGTTGTAATTTGGTGCTGTATAGATACAGTTGAACTGAATTGAATTAAATATGATGTGTATTTGCAGTTTGATATACCAGATCTAAATTGTTCTCTGGATCTTCACCTGATTTTACAAACAATATTTCACAGATGCATTTTAATTTTTTCTCTCTAAACTGCTGTTTGGATCCACATTAAATTAGATGTTTATAGGAAAACATTTTTATGGCAATTTTTGTGTTCTATTTTTTTTTCAAGAAATTATTGAAATTTTGAAAACTTATTACCAATGAATCATTATCACTTTAATTACATTTGTGAAGACACTCTACAGCTACAAAATTATTACATTTTAGTCAACAAAATGAAAACTGAATCAAATCAAATGTGATTTTCTACCAATACAATGAAAAGGGAAAAAAGCATCACTGCTCATTGTTTGTTTCTGTGTTTTACTGTAATTCTTCACGTTTTGACTTTATTTTAGTGTGATAAAGTAATAATTATGTGCCTTCATATGTTTTCACACACTAATTTTGTAATGATTAACAGCTTCTCTTGTGGCCCACTATGATAGTTTCCAAAAGGCAGAGGTGTTAAATCCAGCTTCAGAAAGTAAAAGTCCAGCCACATATTTGTTCCATCTTTCCAATAAACCAGCTGATTGTAATCAGTTCAGCTCTTCAGGCAGGTGGATGAGCTAATTATTGAGATCACCTGTTTTAGGTGCACAGGTAGAAGCAACACATGGGAGGGTTTTTACTTTCTGAAGCTGGATTTGACACCTCTGCCTTTTGGAAAGAAAAACCCCCCCCCCCAAAAAACTTGCTCCCCAAATTCAGCCGCTATGTGCTCGTATAACTGTCTGTTTTTTGTTAGTTTTTTTTTTTTTATCATGGGCTCTACTCTAACTCATTATGCCAAACATCACCATGTGGCACCACCGCCATTACTGGGTGATCTCATGAAAGACTACATTGCCTTGGCAATTGATGGAAGCAATCCACGTGGACAGAGGTCACCCAGAAGACTTAATTAATTGACTGAGTTAGAACTCTGTAGACCTCAGACGGCTTCACCTGGACGTTTCCTGGCACTTTCTTACAGCAAAGGTTTTGTTCTTTTAGGTGGTTTATTGGAGACTGGTCAGCATGTGCACAGACGTGTGATGGTGGAATAAGAACCAGGACAGTTCTGTGTATCAGGAAGATTGGCCCTGCTGAGGAGGAGACACTGGAGGACATCCACTGTCTGACCCAACGCCCTATAGAACAAGAGTCTTGCAACAACCAGTCCTGTCCTCCAAAGTGGGTCACTCTTGATTGGTCAGAGGTAAGAGAATGTAAGAGAATGTTTTCCATCATTTCTCTCTAAGCTGTTCTCTTGGGTGTGTTGTGCTGACAAGATCATTTTCTTGCACTTGTTTCTTACTCTTTAGTGCACGCCTAAATGTGGTCCTGGTTTTAAGCACCGCATCGCCTTGTGTAAAAGCAGCGATCTGACCAAGACCTTCCCTCCGGCCCACTGTCCAAGCCACAACAAACCTCTGGTCCGACTCCGCTGCAGTTTAGGACGCTGTCCTCCACCTCGTTGGATCCCTGGTGAATGGGGACAGGTAAAGTCACTTTTATCAAATCATGGCTAGAGAACAAAGCGGCTTTTGTTTTCGTTGTTGCACCACACTGTCAGCTTCCACTAACAGCATTCTGTAGGTTAATCCTTTAAAAGGAACGACTGGATGTTTAAAAGACAAAAGAGGCACTGGTAGACTCCACGTGTTGACAAATGGTTTATATAATTTACACCTGGATGACACGCACACATCTGTGATGTGAGTGTGCGCAGACGGTTTGTGAGTCCTTGCAATCAGTCGAAGTTTGAAGTTTATCTCGGCATCAGACCAGATCCTTCTATCAGTTCCAGGAACCCAATTTAAAAGAAGACCCAGCAGTAGCATTCTTGGACTAACTGTGTCATGAATGTTGAACTCTTCACATGTTGGCGACAGGATGCCAGAAATTGTGCGTTAGAGAAAGTCGTTTCATAGGTATGACTAGTAAGTTAGATAAGTGGGCGGTCTTAGTAAGAATTGACAGCACAAATGGGTGGGACTAGAAGCTTGAAGACGTGGGTTCCTGTTGGGTTCATGTTGTGTCCGTGTTAGCTGTTTGGCTAATCATCAGTGGTGGGCACAGTTCTGATAATCCGATAACAGATAATTATCGAAGATAATGTTTTCATTATCGGATTATCTTTTTAGATAACTTTAAATCCATTATCAGACTAATTATCTTCCGATAAATTTTTGTGTGATAACTTTTAGACCGATCACGTAGTAAACAAAGCTGAACAGTGACAAACATTTTTAAAATTTAAAATCAGTTGAGCACCTACCTGTTAAAAGTTTCATAACAGATGTATAGTTCTACCCTCCTCAAACAGAAGAGAGCTGCTTCCAGAAGAAACCACTCTATCCTCTGCAGGCAAAGGAGAACCAGTCACAAAAAAAAAAAAAAAAAAAAAAATCATTTCCTTTAACACCATACTGATACACTGGCAATATCACCCAAGTCATCCAGAGGCATACATTTTTAACTTATGGTTCAAATTTTAACCAAACTAATTTCGGACAAGTTATTTCAAATTACTGTCATGTCTGAAGTTTTATAAAGTGAAAATATCAGATATATGTTTTAGTTTTAAAGTAATGCGCTAATTTTTAAGGTTTTAGTGAGCACATGCTGTGCCCAGCAGTGTTGTGTGGGCCGCTGAAGAGGAGGTACTGCTGGCCCACCACCACAAGATGGCGCCCTGCTTGAAGTGCGGGCTTCAAGCACGAGAGGGCGTCAGCTTTGCTGGAGGTGACAGCTGTCATCAATCAACATAAGCTGTCACCCATCACCACCACTACAAAGACCGGACTGCAACTCCACCTCCTCGCCGAGAAATCAACTACCATTCAGGTAATTTCTCTGCTGACTGACACTTTGTGTGTTTAACCTGAACTTCTATTTGCAGCCGTTTTCCTGGAGTGTTTCCTTATCTGGAGGATTGGCGTTTGGTGTGACAGCGACGGCTTCGCCTCACACCCCAACTCAGATAAGTGGTTGACCAGGAGCTGCACGAGTGTGTGTGATTGGAGGTGGAGGTTTTCCCTCCTTTACTTAATACAGACTGTAGGATTACTGAGTGTGCGAACTCACACTCATCTGGACTGTCTCTGTTCTCTGCCAGCAGTACCGGGTCTGGCTGCTGAAGACAGCGGCCACCTGGGGCGCAGGGCTTGGCGGCTCCGGTGTTCTTCAGCTCCGTTGGTGTTGGAAGCTGTGTGGGGATCCAGCTCTTCTCTCTCCAGGCGTCTTCTATCGTCGAGCCTGCCCACACGTCACCTGGTGTATGATTGACAGTCTACCATATTGTTATTGTCTGTACGTTGTTGTGCGATTCACAACATTAAATTGTTACTTTTTGGCTTATCCATTGTCCGTTCATTAACGCCCCCTGTTGTGGGTCCGTGTCACGACACTTTCACAACAAGCAGTGCACTATGGGTAGGATAGGGTAATCTCAGTACATTCACGACAGAACAAATGCATTTGAGACACACTGTTCAGGCTCCACGGACAACAGCATTAAACTCTAGTGCCTAAAACTCTCGTGAATATATCCTCTGGGTTTATAGACGTTGTTATTGTATTTGGGTTTGTTAAATTCCACGCATCTTAAAGGTAGCAGACACGGATTATCTGGAATTTTGTTTTGGCAGGTTTTCACTGTCTCTACTGCCATCTACTGGCCAGTAGTGTTCGTGGCAGTTCATGGCAGTATTTGTCCTGAAGTTGGGCAGACACTGTATGATATTTTTAATCACTGTACTCAGTTTCAGTTCAGACTGTACCACAGAACCGCACGGTGTAAAAGTTCAGAGCGCCCGATTTATGTTCTCACACACATTGTACGTTCAAAACCCACACGTCGAACTCGTGTTTCCAGAAGCACAACGTAAGCTTTTTTTTAACTTAAGTTACAAAAACTCTCGATGGGAGACATCAAAGTTTAAAAACAAAACAACAACAAAAAAAACATTACAAGACAGCTCTGCAGTAGTTAGAGCAGAATAATATCAAACAGGTTTGATTTTCATTCGACCATACGATCGGCGATCAGGAGGTGGTCGTGAGATGTTAAACGCAGCTTGTTACTCCATGTACACTACACGATGCAGGATGCGCGATTAACCTGAAACTTGGTCCAAAAAATTCTCGCACGAATGAAAAATCATCTGAAAAAGGGCCAAAACTCACACAGTGTAAAGCCAACATTTATGTGTCAAGACAATATTGAGTGCACGTTTTACAATATAATAAAACATGTGCACAATATAATAAAATGTGCGCACAACATCATAAAACGTGTGCACAATATTATAAAATGAGTGCACATTGACACTTACCGGGCTCCGTAAAAATACCTGTTTTTACAAATAAAAAATGGATTATTTTAGAAAAGCACATTTATCTATAAACACCAACACACGACACACGTCACATTAACGTGTTGGTTTACATAATGAATGACTGAATCAGTCATTGTTTAGCAGAGGCACATTTTACCCAGAATTCTTTTGCGATCTGTCTGTGTTTGTTACAAAACTTCAGAATTAGTGCATTATTCAACATTAAAAGATATATGTTGTATTTTAACTTTGTACAAATGACAGAATTGACATTAATGGAGTTATTCTATCGGTATTAATCAAATCAAATCAATTTTATTTATATAGCACCAAATCACAACAAACAGTTGCCCCAAGGCACTTTATATTGTAAGACAAGGCCATACAATAATTACGGAAAAACCCCAACGGTCAAAATGACCCCCTATGAGCAAGCACTTGGCGACAGTGGGAAGGAAAAACTCCCTTTTAACAGGAAGAAACCTCCAGCAGAACCAGGCTCAGGGAGGGGCAGTCTTCTGCTGGGACTGGTTGGGGCCGAGGGAGAGAACCAGGAAAAAGACATGCTGTGGAAGAGAGCAGATATCAATCACTAATGATTAAATGCAGAGTGGTGCATACAGAGCAAAAAGAGAAAGAAACACTCAGTGCATCATGGGAACCCCCCAGCAGTCTAAGTCTATAGCAGAATAACTAAGGGATGGTTCAGGGTCACCTGATCCAGCCCTAACTATAAGCTTTAGCAAAAAGAAAAGTTTTAAGCCTAATCTTAAAAGTAGAGAGGGTGTCTGTCTCCCTGATCTGAATTGGGAGCTGGTTCCACAGGAGAGGAGCCTGAAAGCTCAAGGCTCTGCCTCCCATTCTACTCTTACAAACTCTAAGTGTGAGGGAGCGCGCACGCTGCATCCCACAGCATATATCGCCACAGCGATATATGTTTTTATTTATGTCCATGCTCCGGTCAGGCGGAGGGCTTGGAAATAAAGTAGTGCTGACTTATGGTTTTGATTTATAAATAACATTAAATGGTTGGAAACCATTCGTAAGATTCAGACGGCTTTCGGTGGCTTTTCAGTCGAGTGAGTATCCGAGAAATTGTTTAACAGCTGGGCATGTTCCAACTTGTCCTGTCAGACTTCCAACACGGAGGTGTTGTTTGTCCCGCGCCATGAGTGGCTGCGTCCCGACGCGCGAATCCGTCCGCACGTCTTTCATTTCAAAATCTCCTTTAACAGTGGAATGTGCCGATAAAGTGCTGATTCCGACCTCTTCTGAAACTTCTCTGCCAGTCACACGACGTCCTGCATCAACAGAGCCTTAAATTTGAAAGTGATCTGCTCGTTCCAGCCTGTTGATGGCCGCTCGGGGCGCGGTGCACCCTCCGCCGCCGTGGGCCATTTTTAATCCAGTTTTAATGGTCCTTAATCCATGTGATACTGATAGAATCTTCACCGAAAGCCATCTGAATCTTCCAAATGGTTTCCATCTGGCTGTCTGGCAGAAATTCTGAAAAAAGTTTCATGGAACAAAGCGGCAATCACTCCGTCATTCCTAAACAATAAAAATCCGACGAGGGGGGTGGACCAGTGCTCACTCAAAGCCTGCCCACAGGCGAATGACGCAACCGACAGGCGTGAAAAAACTCACGCATGCGCACGAAGGTTCAAGCTTGTCTGATGCAAGCGCACGATTCAAATCCATATAGTTTTTGAAAAAAATAAAAAGATTGAATACTTTTCTAACAGGCCTTGTATTTATAGTGACCAGGCTTGTGAAGTCAGCAGTAATGTTGACTTGAATTACTGTGGTGATTATTCTGCCTCCCTGGGTGAACTTTTATTTTGTAGCTGAAATGCTCATGTAACCGGCCAGCGATTGTGTAATTTCCTGTCATTTTCAGACTATGGCAGCAGGGGTTGCTCAACTCCGTCATGTCCTGGTTTTGCTGGTGGTTTTGATGTATTTCACCCTTTGAGCTGTGTGTCATTCAGGTTCGGGGCCAAAGGTTAAGAGTCATGCAGTCTTGGTTACAGCTGTCCCTCAGATATACTCCTATCAGCTGTATGTGCCACCACAGCGACTCACCGTTACCTCCTCGCAGAGCGGCAGCTGGCGTGTTACACAGCACTTCCTCGTGCACTAGAGAAGTCTGCATGTGTTCCGCCTTCATTCTGTCTCGACCGCTTCTCTCTTTGACCTTAATTACAAACCTTAGTGTTGCAGCTCCGCTGCCTTGCTGTGTAGCTCTCAAAGTGTCAGAAAGGGGAGTTTGTTGCTAACCACAGAGTGCCTGATCCCTTAGGCCAAAACGTTTCTGGTTCAAATCCCACTTAAGTCCACCACACCATCTGTTAAGGCTGGCAACGCGCCCTAATAAAGATCCTCTAATTGGGAAGGGATGACATGCAGGCGCACTAATCTGAGGCACAGAGGATCATTGAAGGTGACAAAGAATTGGGTTCTTCTTTCATCAGTGGGGCTTCACATCGCACACGGTCACTCACACGTACACACACAACAGCTGCCAGTTATGAGTTGCGTAGTTAACTTACTTAGATGTCTTTATCCCCACTGGGACATAAGGCTCCACTAAGAGTCCACCCTTCCCACCCGTCCTTCACCTTCTTCTCTGCTGATGTCCAGGTCAGTTATGCTGTCTCCACTTCAGCCGTGATCGTTCTTGTTGATGTGGTTTTTGGCCTCCCACTGTTTTTTTCCTTGTGGTGTCCATCTGGGAGCCATTTATGAAATGTTGTTTTGTGGCATCCTAAGGATGTGACCCAACCATCTCCACTCTCAGTCACAATGTCTTGACTTTGGGTTCTCTCGCAAAGATCAAGGATAATAATCACATCCCAAAATGTCTCACAAATGTTTGTGAGACATCCATTGTGGAAGCACAATAACTTAATCATTTCTGTGATTTTATTAAACACCAACATTCATGTGTGCAGAGGAAGACTATGTTCACATTCCTCTTGTATATCTTGAGTTTCAGTTTCTGACTGTATTCATGACACTTCTGAAGTGGTCGTAGTTGGACGAAGGCAGTGCTGGTGTGACTGATGTCCCTCCTGCCTGCTCTGTGCTCCTTGCTGCCCAGTTATGTCAAGTCAGTATCTTCATCAGTTAGTTCTGATTGCTGGTCTTCATTTATATCATTTGTGTTTTATTTGTCATTTAAAGTTAAGCCTGTTTGTGCTGCAGATGCCCCCCGCCCCCCCATGTCTTGAGGACAAAACTGCAAAATCCAGATCAACAACTCTGGAGGAATGAGGCCGCTGTGTGCCTCTTGGTTTGTCTGCTGTGGTGTTTCTTATTACCCAGTCAACTGTAAGAAGGAAGAGCACTGGTGAACGTGTACATCCCTGATGGATCCCATGCAGATTTAACGTGGAACCGTTCGGATAGAGCACCATCCCTGAAGACGCTACATTCCAAGTGAAGACAGAAAATCTAGATCTCCTGAATTAGTTTTGGAGGAATTCCATATGCTGTTGAATGCTTTCTTAAAATCAGTGAAATGGATGGAGAGTGAGGGATTCCATTCCAAACACTGTTTCATTATGTTACAGAGACAAATTTTAGTCAATACACCCCTTCCTTCCTGCTTGTTCTGGACTAAATTTATTATCAGTGAGCAGGTGTTATATGGCTGGGGGGGCCTGGCTGCCGGTTTGTTGCTGTCTTTTGGTTTTCCTCCCAGGTGGCGTGCGTTTGGGACTGAGTGGCTGTGTTGCTGAGGCTGTCAGGACCTCACCCTGATCACCTGCGACTCGTCAGGACTCACAGCTGTGGTGCATCTGGATGGATTGGAACATGTTGGCATTTAAGACTGGAGTGCACAGTGTGTAGTTGCCAGAGACTCGACCTTGTGACCAGACGGGTGAGATCGTCGTCTCGGGAGCCATCTCATCAGCAGCGGATGCTGAGAACGTCCAGGTTTGATGCACAGTCTGTGAAAGAGGAGGGGGTGAGGTCTCACGCTCGTCAGCACACTTCCTGAGGTACGTTAGATTTTGTGACTAACAGTTATACAGTCAGTAAATGTGGTGTCCCTCACACCTTATTGTATTGAGCTGTTTGTTAGTCATGTATCAGCTTCCACTGCAGTGGAGTTTTGTGAACTGGATGTTCCATGCCTGCAGGTTGGGAAGCTGATCAGTAATCAAGCCAGGAAGTGTTTGCTGTTTGTACACCTTTAAGTGTTCTGTGTGTAGAGTGTGGACTCACATAATGGTTCCTTCTTTCACAGACTCGGTTGTTGCGGCCACCTGGGGGGTGTCGGCGGGGTCCTTGGGTCCGAAACAGCTTCTGGCTCCGGACCGTTAGCGCTGCTGGGAGCGCACCACGCCAGGCCGCACCTTTTTGTTATTATATTATCACTGTTATGTATTAAATTCAGTTAGCCTTTGTACCGTGCTCTGCTTATTTCATACTGGGTCCTTCAAACGCTGGTCGGTTCTCCGGGCTGCGTCCGACACATAACAGCAGGTTTCCATTCCCCTCCAAACTGCACAATTTGAAATAGTGAATTGGACACAATAGAAATGTGTATTTAAAAACTCAGATATTGCAAAACAGTTTGAAAAAGTATTATTTTTCAAAACTGCAATGGAAACACTTTTCCCACTATTATAGGTCACATAAGCCAAAACCCATGTGGGTTCAGGGAAAGGAAAAAAAAACGTATGACTTAGATGGTCATGAGAGTCATGACATCTATGATATTTGTCTCCTACTTCGGGATATATTTCAGAAAGTCTTGATTTAGAAAAATGAAACTTATGTAGCACTTTAAATGATGTAGGACTTTAAATGAATCCAAGAGGCACACCAGAAGAGGTGTAGATCTTACACCAGCTACAGCGTTGTTCATCCTTTAGTTGTGTGCCCAAGTCCATTTCCCATGCTGTCTGGAAGTAGATGATTACCGTACAACTTTTTCAAATGAATTAAGGAAGAGCAAATCCTCCCAGAACTGTTTTGGGGGTACAAAAGGAAAATTTGCTGTGGTCTTGGAAGATAGCAAAACACATGTTAGACAAGTATTATTTAATCCCTTTATCATACCAAAAGGAAGAGGTTACATCCAAAAGTCACAGTGGAAATAACTTATTATTTTTAGTAGGAGGTAGAAGAGAGACAGCCCCTGACTTAAAATGATGTATGATGTAAAATGATGTTAAATGATGAAATAAAGGATGTCTTCCAGGAAGAAAATTCCAGTTTGCAACAACAGGTATTAGAGGCTCCAACCCAATAAAGTTTTTGGATGTGTGCATCCCAGTGATAAAATGACAAATTAGGTAGAGTAAGGCCACCGGTTAATTTACATCTTTGTAACAAGGTTTTGCAAAGCATTGGAGGGTTTCTGTCCCATATGAAAAAGCAAATCATCTTGTCTAAAGATAAAAAAATACTACCCCCCCCCCCCCCCCCCCCACAAAAAAGAACGGTTTGAAACAGAAAATGAAATTTGAGCAAAATGTCAATTTCAACCACATTGATTTTATTGATTACTGAAAGAGGAAAGCTACTCAAGCATTGAATATCAGAGTTAATCTTTGAGATAAGGAGAGTAAAATTAACTGGAAAAAAATAATAATGTGTAACATTAATACCCAGATATCTAAATCTGCCACTGTTTAAGTGAAATGGCACATCAGACTGATTGAATTTCAGCGATGCCTCATAAACAGAAAAGCTCTTACCCAAATTTAGTTTATAACCAGAAAAAGAACTAAAATTCTCCAAAATATTTAAGACAGCAGGAACAGAGGATGAAAGGTTTGATATATATATATATATATATATATATATATATATATATATATATATATATATATATATATATATATATATATATATATATATAAAAGATCATCAGCATACAGTGATACTTTAAGATTGATCACGATTGTGCAAGATGCCTTTGAATAAAGGAGAGCACCTCAAAGTGACAGAGAATAAGTCAATGGCAAAATGACATGTATATTTGGACCCACCTGCTACCACCAGGAAATGACAGCCCCCATGTATTACTACTAGCAATTACTTCAATAGCTAAATCGCATTTTGTGGAATTTTGTAATGAAAATCTAAAAATATGAACGTGTCTGTGTGGCACAGTGGCTCAGTGGTTAGCAAAGCAAGAACGTCTGGGATTCAAATCCACCCATGCCCAGTTCCATTTAGGGGAGGTGATGGTCTAGTGGTTAAGGTGTTGGGCTTGACACCAGAAGATCCTCGGTTCAAATCCCCACCTGACTGGAAAATCACTAAGGGCCCTTGGGCAAGGTCTTTAATCCCCTATTGCTCCCAGTGTGTAGTGAGTGCCTTGTATGGCAGCACCCTGACATTGGGGTGAATGTGAGGCATAATTGTAAAGCGCTTTGAGCGTCTGATGCAGATGGAAAAGCGCTATATAAATGCAGTCCATTTACCATTTACCATTCCTTTCTGCATCAAGTTTGCATGTTGTCAGTGTGGTTGAACCCGAACCCAAACCCTAACACTAACCCGGGCTGAGTTCATAACCTGGGCCGAGCTCTCTTGTTACGGGACAAGCAAGCAGCCACTTTTGGTCTGTTTATTTTTCTTTCCTTCGGCAAGCACACAGTTGTTTTTGGGTTGTTTTTTTATTTGGGCAACAGAGCAACAGTTGACTTTGTTACTTTGAGCTGGGAAACAGTCGATGCAGAAGCAGTTCACAGACAAAAGGGAAAGTAACTTTGGCGCTGTCTACTCCCTGATGATTGGTTGATTGGACCAAGTTGTACTGTCATCTGTGCACAAGTTACGGAGTGTGCCTGACTGCAAAAAGGGAGGATGGACTCTCAGCCCAACACTCAGGGTCACAGAGGAAAAACATTCTCAGATTTTACTTGGAAAATGACTTTAATGTGCTTGTGTGTTGATGTGTTCCAGTGTTCAGCGCAGTGCGGCCTGGGCCAGCAGATGAGGGCGGTGCAGTGTCTGTCTTACACCGGACAGCCGTCAAACGAGTGTGCAGAGTCCCAGCAGCCAGCCACCATGCAGCAGTGTGAGAGCAAGTGCGACGCCACACCCATCTCCAATGGCGACGGTAAAATGATGGCATACGTGAGACGTGCATGCTTCTGCATGTGCACAGCATGAGTGCATGATGACATCTGGACATAACAGCCAGTCTGCCTCGTTGGCACATTTGGCCTGTCGTCAAAGTTTGTCCGGGACACGACCATGACAATGTCCAGTTTTTACAACTTGTATAATGAAAATTTTAAAGGGGATCTTACTGTACAAAGTTGATTGCAAAGAGTTAAATATGGTTGAAGTGTCATGTTAAGCATCCTGAAAGTACCACTAGTCCACATCTGTTCATGTAGAATCTCCCCAGTAATGGAGCAACATATAGGAATGAAACAGGCTGTTTTAGACTTCTGTGGAAAATAAGGAGTTGAAGGAAGGAAGAAAATAATCCCCAGACAGAAAAGGAAGGCAAGCAGGAAGGAACGATGTTGGTAATGGTTGGACAGTTGGTGGTGGTTGTCGCAGTGGCAACCCAAAAACACGCTGGACGACATATGCACTGAGGGAAGCCTTCAGGCTGACAGGGACCTTTCCTGTCTGGTTGCCACAGAGATCTCTGGAATCAGTGGCCAGGTAACAGCATTCAACAACTAGGCAAAAACCTGGGTGCAGGACAGGTTTGGAGAAATGACTGGAATGAGGCGGTGTCCTCCTCAACTCTACTGACATTCCCTCCTTACAGGAGGCAAGGATGAGGACTCGGGTGCATCCTGCACCATCTCCGTGGTGGAAGTCAGTGAGGTAGTAAAAAAAAAAAAACTCCTCAGTGGTAAGTCGTCAGGAGCGGGCGAGATTCGCTCTGAGACGCTGAAGTCTCCGGATGTTGTTGGGCTGTCATGGCTGACATATCTACCTAATTTTGCATGGATGTCTGGGACACTGGGGTGGTCATTCCCTTCTTTAAAAAAAAGGGCTCCAGTTATAAAGGAATCCCACATGGCAGCCTCCCTGGGAAAGCTTATGACAGAATGGTGGTGAGAATGTACTCCGCTGTTATATCAGTGGTTTGAGTTTCCTGTGCAATTTTGCCTGCTTTGGTAATAATTATTAGGAAAGTGGTTGTTATGTGGCTACAAATCTGTAAAACAACTCACATTCATGGAGAGAAGAATTACTGACAGTGCTATGAATTATTACAAAGTGGTTAACATTTTTGTATAATTATTAATAGAGTGGCAGTTATTACAATAGCAGTTGTAACAGCATTCACACCTGCTAGTGGTGTGAATAATTACTACAATATTGGTTGTTTTTTTCCTGTGCAATTTCACTCACTATTCTAATAATTAGTAATAAGAAAATCAGTGTTGTCTGACTAAGAATCTTAAGAGTCTTATATATTTCTGGAAACAATCGTTTGTGACAGTACTGACTAATGTGATAGTGGTTGAGTTAGCAGTGGATTGGCCCCCACTGTTGTAATAATTATTGTAATAATAGCAGTTATTACAAGAGTGGTTGCAACAGCATTCAAAACCACTGTAACGTTAACCAACAACAGTCATTACTGTGGTGTATTTGGGAGCAACCCTATACGTGGGAACAGAGTAAGCAAAGTTGTCATAGAGAACTTTAACCATGTCCTATCAACTCACAGGACTGTTCTATGACAACACAATGAAGACGGATCATGAATGAACCAATCATCAATATAATTTACTAGAACACTTTCAAGGATCTATTGCAGAACATTCCTGTGTAATCTTGCTGCACAACGTCACATGAATATCCAAGTGTGCACAGTATCACCTTCAGCACCCGGTTTCATAAGTTTCAAGTTACCCAACTTATGTTTTTAGCCTGGTACAGAGGAGGCTAATCTTATCTCAAGATGATTCAATTTGATCTTAAATAATACATTTCTCAAGACTTTTTTTTTTTTTGCCTGCCTGCCTGCCAGTGTATCTTAACCACAGATTTGGCTTCATAAGAAGCGGTTAAAAATAATTATCTGTCTCATTCTTAATTTCTGCTCTTTCTAGAGGGCGCTCTTATAGGTAAATAATCATCAGTACTGAATTTGATGTTCAGAAAATTTTTCGTGACCAGCCACTGAGTCACTCAGATGGGGTCTTTGACACCTCACTGCACCCTCTGCTGGATAAACATTGTACTACATGTTCACCTTGTTTCAATCAGCAATTGATTATATCCATCTTTGGACTTGTTAAATCAGTTTCATGTTGTAAAACTAAATATTGCAGTGTCGTGAGTATTGATCCCCCCCCCCCCCCGACCCCGTTATGCATCAGTGCATTGGTCTTTTCGTGACCCCGTGCAGTAGGCCAACAGGGTGTGTTTGTGTGTGAGAATGTGTACAAAACAACTCAGAAACAGCTGAGTGCATTTTCACCAAACCTGGTCCATTTATCTGTTGGGTAAATGTCTCCAGATGATTAAGTGTTGAAGCAGATCAGTCACATGTCAAGATCAAGGTTATTGAAAATGTGGCCAGGGAAAAAAAAACAAAAAACATTTTCCAGGATATCTCTGCAGCCAACAGGGTTAGTAAAGTGTATAACAACCAGTAAGTCATTTCTGAACAAATTATATGACTGATGCTATGACATCACAAAGATGCCATGAAATGTCATAATTGTCAGGGGAAAAAAACAAACATTTTTCAGGACATCTGCACAATCAGGAGTTGATCTAAAACTTATATCTATCAGCTAACTAGTCATGTGGTATTACGTGGTCTAGGTGACATCATGGTAACATTTTACTGACATCACTATATTCTAGAAATATGTGTGTCACTACTCCAGTGTTTTTTTTTTTTTGTGTTGTTTTGTTTTCTTTTTTGCTCTCTCTCTCTCTCTCTCTCTCTATTTTTTCTTTTTGCTTTAGATACGATGATTGAGTCCAGTTTTCATGTTTGTCTTTGCACCAATATGAAGATCTGTTGTACAGCCACTTTGTGCAAAGCAGCACTTCAAACCTTCTAAACGGTCAGCATCATCATCATCATCATCATCACCATCTAGCCTGTTCTGCTGTGACCTAAACAAGCTTGGACGACGTTCTCGTCCATACGTTGCCAGCTGCATTAATCTTTCCAGTGAAGTTGGCTTCCGGTCAAAGTGAAACAGTTCAAAGCACCTGTGTGTTCTTACACATGATGGATGGCTCTTCAGATGCATGAAGAAGGGCCTTTCAATTAGCCTGAATGGAAAACGTGAGCAGCGTTTACAGGCAGGCTAATGGGATTAGCTGTAGGCTAATTGTTCCTTTACGGACAGCAGTGAGGCAACGTCTCGTTTCATTTGGCTCTGCAGAAGCAGGGGCCAAAGCCTAATAAGGACAGACACTCTGATGGTGATAGGGCATTTAGAGCGCTGCCTGTCCAGCGTCCAGCAGGCAGTTAGAGTGCGTGTGCACAGCGGGGATGGCAGGAAGCCCGGTGAGTGAACGAGGCCAGGATCCTTCTCCGTCTGAGTCTCTGCATCCAAGTATAGTTGCAGAGTATTATTGTGTGGAGGCCTGAGGGAGATGCAGCAGACCGACCGGGTCACCGGGGGAATCGCTCTTTATGCTACGTTAAAGAGATCCGTTTCATGCTCATGTTGAAACTCGGTGTAATTTCACTGCTCTTCTCCTGCTGACGTGTTTGCCTTCCTCTCCTCTCCTCTTCTCTCTTGCAGAATGCAAAGATGTAAACAAAGTGGCGTACTGCCCGCTGGTGCTGAAGTTCAAGTTCTGCAGCCGTGCGTATTTCAGACAGATGTGCTGCAAAACCTGCCAGGGACACTGACCTTCAGAGCACACGAGTGACGCGCAGCGAGAGAGTGATGGAGGGAGGCTGAGACGGCTCTGACGGCACGAGGAGACGTAAACACAGCAGAGAGAAAAAACAAAACCTCAGAGAGCCAGACGGGTTCAGGACAGAAGGAGCTCCCTGTTCATCGTGGTGGAATCCAAACCACTGCTCAGCACGCGGTGCTGACATGAGCATCGTTTAAAATGTTCACTTCTGTGAAGTGGAACTCAGACGATTGTTGCTGGTGATATTATTTTTGTTATTATAATTATTGATATTGTCTGTCTTCCTCTATGTTGCTGGGTTTTTTTTGTTTGTTTGTTTTATGAATCCAAAGTGCTGGACACATCACTCGCAGAGGACGGACAGGCGGAGGGGAGGAGTCGTCAACAGGAGCTCATGGCGATCATTGTCAGACTCTGATGGTGCTATTGGCAGGAACGCTTTCGCTTCGGTGCACTTTTTGTATTGTGTAAATACTTTGCCAATTATTGCTCAAATAATTCCATGACAGAGAATCCCGTCAGTGTACTGTATATTTATTGTACAATCCCAAGCATACTTAGTATATTGGCATCTGATCATGTTTTTGTTGGATAATAACAGCCTACTGTCACACAAGAGAATTTAATATGATCAAACTTATCTTCACTGTCTCTGTGCCAGAATGGAATTATTACAAACGTACGTTATACCGTAAATATTGTAGCTGCCTGACAGTATGTGAATACACACACACAAACACACACACACACACACACACACAGCAGGTACAACCCCAATTCCACTGAAGTTGGGATGTTGTGTAAAATGTAAGTAAAAACAGAATTCAATGATTTTCAAATCCTCTTCAACCTATATTCAATTGAATACACCACAAAGACAAGATATTTAATGTTCAAATTGATAAACTTTATTGTTTTTGTGCAAATATTTGCTCATTTTGAAATGGATGCCTGCAACAGGTTTCTAAAAAGCTGGGACAGTGGTATGTTTAACACTGTGTTACATCACCTTTCCTTCTAACAACACTCAATAAGCATTTGGGAACTGAGGACACTAATTGTTGAAGCTTTGTAGGTGGAATTCTTTCCCATTCTTGCTTGATGTACGACTTCAGTTGTTCAACAGTCCGGGGTCTCCGTTGTCGTACTTTGCGCTTCATAATGCTCCACACATTTTCACTGGGCGACAGGTCTGGACTGCAGGCAGGCCAGTCTAGTACCCGCACTCTTTTACTATGAAGCCACGCTGTTGTAACACGTGCAGAATGTGTCTTGGCATTGTCTTGCTGAAATAAGCAGGGACGTACCTGAAAAAGACGTTGCTTGGATGGCAGCATGTGTTGCTCCAAAACCTGGATGTACCTTTCAGCATTGATGGTGCCATCACAGATGTGTAAGTTGTCCATGCCATGGGCACTAACACACCCCCATACCATCACAGATGCTGGCTTTTGAACTTTGCGTTGGTAACAATCTGGATGGTCTTTTTCCTCTTTTGTCCAGAGGACACGACGTCCACGATTTCCAAAAACAATTTGAAATGTGGACTCATCAGACCACAGCACACTTTTCCACTTTGCATCTGTCCATTTCAAATGAGCTCGGGCCCAGAGAAGGTGGCGGCATTTCTGGATGTTGTTGATGTTTGACTTTCACTTTGCATGGTAGAGTTTTAACTTGCACTTGTAGATGTAGCGACAAACTTTCAGCCTTGCCGCTTACGTGTAGAAAGTTCTCCAGATTCTCTGAATCTTCTGATTATATTATGAACTGTAGATGATGGAATCCCTAAATTTCCTGCAATTGAACATTGAGAAACATTGTTCTTAAACAGTTGGACTATTTTTCACACAGTTGTTCACAAAGTTGTGATCCTCGCTCCATCTTTGCTTGTGAACGGCTGAGATTTTTTGGGATGCTCCTTTTATGCCCAGTCATGACACTCACAATTAGTGTCCTCAGTTCCCAAATGCTTATTGAGTGTTGTTAGAAGGAAAGGTGATGTAACACAGTGGGAAACATACCACTGTCCCAGCTTTTTTGAAACGTGTTGCAGGCATCCATTTCAACATGAGCAAATATTTGCACAAAAACAATACAGTTTATCAGTTTGAACATTAAATATGTTGTCTTTGTGGTGTATTCAATTTAATATAGGTTGAAGAGGATTTGAAAATCATTGAATTCTGTTTTTACTTACATTTTACACAATGTCCCAACTTCATTGGAATTGGGGTTGTAAAATAAGCATTGAACATGTCACCATTTATCTCAGTAAATATATTTCTAAAGGTCCGACCAACAGGAAATTTTCACCATATGTTGATAACAACCCAAGTAATCCATAGATGCAAAGGAACTAAAACAAATCTGCACATAAATTAAGTTATGTGTAATAAAATGATATAAATGACACAGGGAATAATTATTGAACAGACTTACTCAAATTCAATACTTTGTATAAAAGTGTTTGTTGGTAATGAAGCTTCAAGATGCCTCCTGTGTGTAGAAACTAGTCACATGCACTGCTCAGGTGTGATTTTGGTCCATTCTTCCACACAGTCTTCAAATCTTGAAGGATCTGTGGACCTCTTCTGTAAACTCTGACCTTTTAGTTCTTTCCATAGATTTTCTGTTGGATTCCAGTCAGTTGATTGGCTGCACCATTCTAGCAGCTTTATTTTCGTTGTCTGAAGACAGTTTCCTTGTCTGTGTGTTTGGGATCATTGTCTTGCTGAAATGTTCATCCTTCCTTCAGTTATATGAACTTTGCCAGTGTCGTCTGCTGATAAACAGCCCCACACCGTGATGGTCCACCTCCAAACTTCACTGTTGGTGTGGTGGGTTTGGGATGATGTGCAGTCACATGTATGGTGTGTATTATGGCATCCAAAGAGTTCAGTTTTGGTTACATCTGTCCAGAATGTGTTCTCACAGGATTTCACAGGCTTGTCTAAATGTTAAAAACTTTAATGAGCTTCAACATGCCTTTTCCTTCAACAATGGAGTCTTGTGTGGTGAGCGCACATACAGGTCATGGCAGTTGAGCGCATTACTTACTGTTTTCTTTGAAACAATTGTTCTGTTGCTCTCTACAAATGGTACTTGGCTCTTGGACAAATCTTATAATAAATCTTTTCACTCTTTTGTCAGAAATCTTGGTGAAATGATGCTCTTTCCATGTTCAAATTATGGCCCCAACAGTGCCCAGTGGAACAATCACTAGTGTAGAAATCCTTCTGTAACCGATGGCACCAGCATGTTTTGCAAAAATAAGGTTGCGAAAATGGTAAATGGACTGCATTTATATAGCGCTTTTCCATCTGCATCAGACGCTCAAAGTGCTTTACAATTATGCTTCACATTCACCCCGATGTCAGGGTGCTGCCATACAAGGTCCTCACTACACACCAGGAGCAATAGGGGATTAAAGGCCTTGCCCAAGGGCCCTTAGTGAATTTCCAGTCAGGTGGGGATTTGAACCCATGATCTTCTGGACTTAAGCCCAACACCTTAACCACTAGACCATCACCTCCCCTTGAAAATCTTGAGAGAGCTCTTTGCTTTTACCCATCATGAGATGTTTCTTGTGTGACACCTTGGTAAAGAGACACCTTTTTATGGGCCATCAGTTGGGACTGAACCAACTGATATTAATTTGCACTGACAAGGGGCAGGACTGTTTTTTTAAATACTGATATATTTCAGATGGTGTCTTATATTTCCATGCCTTTTTACACTTGCCTTTCTTCAGGTGTTCAATACTTTTTTCATGTCATTTTACATTAATATGTATATTTCGCAGACATGAACAAGCAATGCGCTTTAGCATCTCACCATGTCATTTAGGTCCTTCAGATTTTTTTCCAGTAAATGCTTCTGGGGAACATAATTGTGGCTAAAAAATTTCAGCTTCTGGGGGGCTTTACTCCCCTCAGACTCCAACTATGCCCCTCTTAACCCCCTGCCACTTGAAGCATTTTTTAAATGTAGATATAAATTCATATGCAGACTTTTCAGCTAGTTCACAGTCGGGCTGAACAATATGACCAAGCTATAGCTGAACTCCTCTACACCACTCCATCAGGAAGCTGTATTTTACATTTTTAATTAAATTTATACCAAGTTGTAGAGATTTGCTATCAGTCTGAGTTCAAGGAAGATAATTTTAAAAATTAGAAAATGGCCAATTACTCACCAATATAACTAGGAGTCCATGGTTCAGATGATGTAGTCAGCTTCAAATCTCAAACATTTTTCTTCTTCTACTAAGGTGGATTAGAACTTTTTTGTGGAACACAGCACCAACTACTGTACAGGAGGGATCTATCAGTCAATATCTGTCACCGATTTCAAAATGGCTTTTTTCAACCAGACGTGCGGTGCTGTGACATGACAATCATCTGGGTGGCACCTGGGGTGTCCAATCAGATTTCAGGGGAGTCCAGTGCAACCCAGCTATACCCATGCCAGGAAGTGTTCAGCATTTATCATTTCCTCTTTCACTGTGTGCTCAAAATTTGGCACTTCCTATTTCAGTCTCAACATGCCATTGAATTCCCACGAGATCCCACAAGATCTTGTTTATTGTCAAACCAGGAAATGTTCAACATTTGACTTTTTAAAAATTAATAACTGAGACAAACAAAAAGTTACACAGAAACCTTACAGAGGATTAAATACAAGAGCAAAAGCAACATACCAAAGAACAGATTAAGTTAAAAAAGGAGATCAAAACTAGGGTGTAATTATATTAAAAAAAAAAAAAAACAACTTTCCAAAGTTAAACACATTTGCCATTTGCTTTCACTGTGGACTCAAAATTTGGCACTTCCTGTTTCAGTCTCAACTTGCCATTAAATTCCCACAAGATCTCGTTTATTGTCAAACCAGGAAGTGTTCAACATTTTTTAAAAATTATTATTATTTAATGAGACAAACAAAAACTTACACAGAAACCTTACAGAGGATTAAATGCAACAGCAAAAACAACATACCAAAGAACAGGTTAATTTTAAAAAGCAGATCAAAACTAGAGGGGAATTATATAAAAAAACTTTCCAAAGTTAAACACGTTTGACATTTCCTGTTTCACTATGGACTCAAATTTTGGCACTTCCTGTTTCAGTCTTGATAACTTAATTTCTGTACTTATTTGTTTTGGTTTCTTTATATGTGTATATTACTTGGGTTGCTTGTGATATCTGGTGAAAATATCATGTCAACAGCACCTTTAGAAATATATTTACTGAGACAAATGGTGACGTGTAAAATATGTATTTTACCAATTGTATGTAAGGAGTCTCTGAAAATACCATAAGGTACTTCTAGAAACATTTTCAGTTTCCCATTTCATAAGTGGGTGCCTTAGGTTGTCAGACGGTGCATGGCCCACTTGGAATAGTTGCCACACTGGCCTTTACTAAAGGTCCCCTGGAAGGGTTTTCAGTTCATTCATCCATTCATTCAATTCTGAATCTGCTTATCCCAATTAAAGGTCATGTCGTCCATGAGCCAAGCAGGTTTTCGGTACCACTTAAGGGGAAAAAGCAACACTTTGAATCCAGCCTCAGTGTATCATGGCCTACACAAAAATGTATGATAGCAATCTCAGGGTGGTAGCTGTAGCCAGGTGGGGTCAGTGAAGAATTACACAGAGGTCAAACTTTAAAAATGCTCCAATCATGTTGAAAACTATATCACATTACTTGTCTGGTCATAACGATTCCAAAAAGGTATATTTTGGACTATCTGTGATGGAATGTTTTGGAGTTATGGTGTAAAAACAGCAAAAATTATGACAAAGGTCAGTTTCAGTTTGTACAGGAGTCAAAAGTTAAAGTTGCCCCAATTTCAGTACAAAATGATGCAAATTATTGGTTGAAGAAAAATGATTAATAAATGGAATAGTTTTGACTGTGTTGAATGTTTGGTCTCCAAAGTAAAGGTCAAACAAGTTTAACATCTATTGGATTCTATGACGTGACATATATTGCCTTGTAACATGATAACTAAGCATGACAGATGGTGCAAACTATTCCTTATTAGAACCTTATTAACCCAAACAATAATTTGCATCATTTGTTTTATTGAATTTTAGCAACTTTAACTTGTGACCCTTATATAAACTGAAATTGACCTTTGTCACCATTTTTGCTGTTTTTACCCCATAACTCTAGACCATTCCATCACAGATAGTCCAAACTATACCTTTTTGGAATTGTTATGATCAGACAAGAAATGTGATATAGTTTTCAGCATGACTGGAGTATTTTTAAAGTTTGACCTCTGTGTAATTCTTCATTGACCCCAACCTGACTAGAGCTACCACCCTGGGATGGCTATGGTGCATTTTTGTGTAGGCCATGATACACTGAGGCTGGATTCAAAGTGTTGTTTATACCCCTTAAATGGTACGGATTTGGTAAAATTGATGAGTGGCTCATGGAATAATGGGGCCTGGAGCCTATCTCAGCAGACACTCAGCCAGAGGGGTGGTATGTCCTGGACAGGCTGCCAGTCCAACGCAGGGCCTTTTCAGTTCAAGAGAGACAGAACATGTACGACCAGAACTGATTGTTCGATGGTGATTACACTCTCAAACACAAATAACACAGATACAAGTCGACACAACCGTGAGGGAAGGATTTTGTATGAATGTAGCTGAAGCAGAAACTTATTTCAAACAAACAAACAAAAACATTAGTTTATCATCCGTGAAATCAGAAAAAAAGTGATGAGGGTAGGCGGTTTAAATTTTTTTCTTCTTCTTAGAAACAGGTACAAAGACATTTCAAACCTGAAAAACGACACATACAGCACCTGCATACCAAGCGATGGACTGAAAATAAATAGCGGTAAATCTGGTAATTACTGAAATTATTTTTTCCTCGAGTTAAGATGCTTGAAATCACAGTTTGGTAATTATTTGTTCCGGTTTTTGAGACTCGTAATACCAAATTACAAAAACAACATTTAGCCATCACGCAAGCAAAGGCTGTTGGAGTTGATAGGTCACTGCTAAATACACACACACACACACACACATCACATTTTGAGTTAAATATACAGCCAGACTAAATGTATGGGGCTGATGGGGTCCTCCAGATAACATTAAACCCCCTCGTCCTCTTTCTTGCTTCCTTTTCATCTCCTCTGTCCATTTTTGAGTCTTCACAAAGGAGAACAGCAGAAAGACAAACAGCCAACTCAATGGTGCTTCTTGTTTTTTTGGTTATTTCGGTGGAGTGCTGTGTTTGCTGTGTTCTGCGTTTCCAGCTTTGCTTTGAGGTCACGGCCTTCCCAGGCTTCTGGTGCTATCAAGTGGCTGCTGCCATCAAACCTGTTCCACTGTGCTTAAAGAGGAGTTGGCACTGAACACTCTGAAGGTGCCACTCCATCGGTAAATGCCCGTCATGTTATCGCCTCCTTTGTACCCGTTTGTACCTCACACTGGGAGTATTTCTTTGTTGACCAGTTATGTTTTTTGTACTACCAGCAAACGGACACTCACCCTCTTGTTTGTCTCGTTGTGTATAAATGAAAGCCATTACCCACGTGACATTGCTGCTGGTGTTGGGGTTTTGAAAGGGAGCTGCCTATGAAACGCCTCCATCACGCACTTGTTATGGAGCTCAGAGTCCTTGTGCGAGGATCTCGTTGGAACTCTGAACAACTTCGCTAGTTTCTATTTTGCTGCTGCTACGTTTTGTAGCCACCTTCAGTATGACTGTATCGGGCAGATTTCATCGCTTAGCAAACTCTCAAACGAGGCAGAGTGGAAAGGACAGTCAAAGCTAAAAAGCCTTTTTGAAAGCATTTGGCTTCATGACCCATTTCCACAAAAAATCCTGAAGATGAACTCTGCTGGCTTTGGAATACAAAGCCTCGGGAAGTGAAATCAATCAAACTGTTACTCATTGCTGTGAAGTCGGATGTTTGAATGTCACATTGCTTAAACCGGCGTCTAAAGTGCGAGAGAAATGAAAGTCATGGTGACTTGCTGCATATATTTTATATTCAGTATTAATGTTGTTACACTGTTACTAATTTTTTCAAATGTAAATTATATGCTAATTTATTGCATTGTCTCACTTGTACATTTATTTCACTGCATGCAAACTGAAATTTAGCATCGTGAGGGGTAAATAGTGCAGTGAATTACAGCCCTTCAACAAATTTATTTCTTTTACATTGTAGATAATAATAATAATAAAAAGAGCAGCTTTTCCATCTACTCTGTCTTAGTGGATTTATTGTTTCCTTTCGACACTGATGGTGCAGAGGAACAGCTCAGCATACACTTAAGAAGAGCTGGTGCGATGGTGGTCACTCTGCTCTTACAGGCTTTAAGAGTTGGCTTTCAGGCAGCTCAGCTCTTGGAATGCACCCACAGCATGAGGACGACTAATGGCACAGGACCAGGACCCTCATTACACCACTGCACAAATCCATCCAGTCACGTCTCCACTTCAAGGTGACCCACTCAGGGACGTAAAGCAGGCTGTGTATAAAGCTTCTCACGAACCTCAAACTCAACATCTACATCCTTGTTTGAGATTCAAATGCAGTAGGAGAAAACAGTGAAAATAAATATCCCGTACTTTTATAAATGAATATTACTGAAAATGTTTTGCCATAACATGGAACTCTCCTTCCCAGTGGTGGCTGGTCACCAGGGGTTGACATGGTTTTGTCCCACGTATTAAATTTATATATAAAATCCCCCCCGTGGGAGGGTGGTCTGTGTGTTCCTCAGGCTCAGGTCCTCTACCAGACGTTGGGGAGTTTGAGGGTTCTGCGCAGTATCTTCGCTCTTCCTAGGACTGCACTCTTCTGTACAGAGACCTTTGATGTCGTCTCTGGGATCTGCTGGAGCCACTCTTCCACTGTGGGGGTTACAGCCCCTAGTGCTCCTGTTACCACTGGGACCACTTTGGACTTTACCTTCCACATCTGCTCCAGTTGTTCCTTCAGCCCTTCCTACTTCTCTATTTTCTCGTGCTTCTTCTTTCTGATGTTGCTGTCAGCTGGGATTCCCACATCCATCACAACTGCGCTTCATTCCCTTGTCAACCACCACTATGTCTGGTTGGTTGGCCATCAGCTGCTTGTCTGTCTGCAATTTGAGGTTCCACAGGATCTGAGCTCTGTCATTCTCAATCACCTTTGTTGGCGTCTCCCATTGGGACTTGAGCGTTTCTAATCCGTATGTGGCACGGATGTTCCTGTGCACAATTCCTGACACTTGGTTGTGCCTCTCAGTGTACACTGTCCCAGCTTGCATCATGCATCCTGCTACTATGTGCTGGACTGTCTCTGGGACATATTTGCACAACCTGCAACTTGAGTCCTGTCGTCTGTGGTCGACTCCTCTCTCTATGGATCTGGTGCTTAGGGCTTGTTCTTGTGCTGCCATGATTACAGCCTGTGTGCTGTCCTTTAAACCTCCATACTTTATGAGGAGTTTTCATGTCTTGACATCAGTGGCATCTATCTCCTCCTGTGGCCAACTTATTATCCCAATTGGGTATCTGATGACTGGTAGGGTGTATGTATTGATGGGTCAGATCTTATTTGTACCATTGAGCTGGCTTCTCAGTACCTGTTTTACCTTGTGGAGGTATTTGTCTGTGGCTGACCTTCTTGCATCTTCATCATGGTTCCCATTGGCTTGTGGGATTCCCAGGTACTTGTAGCTGTCCTGTATGTCCCATATCCTGCCTTCTGGCAACTCCACCCCCTCAGTCTGGATCACCTTCCCCCTTTTTGCTACCATTCAGCCACACTTATCCAATCCTAATGACATCCTGATATCCTCATCTTAGATCCTGGTGAGGTGGATCAGTGAGTCAATGTCTCCCTTGTTCTTGACATACAGCTTGATGTCATCCATATACAGGAGGTGGCTGATGGTTACTCCACTTCTGAATCAATATTCCTATCTACACTTTGTGATGAGTTGGCTGAGAGGGTTGAGGCCTTTGCAGAACAGCAGTGGGGACAGGGCACCATCTTGGTATATTCCTTGCCCATGTATGTCTTGTTCCAGTAGTCCATTTCCCATCAGTGTGTCCTGGTTTCTCACCTTGTTAACCCGGCTGATGTCTGAGCTGGTATGGCTTTATTTATAAGTCTTGCTCATGTTCCAGGTAGGCTGGGGGAGTAGCATGGGGAGTCTAGCCTTGGGACCCTGACTGGATGTGTGTCCTCCTGACTGGGTTTCCACTATGCTATCCATATACAGGTGCATCTCAAAAAATTAGAATATCATGAAAAAGTTCAATGATATTTGTCACTTATTTCAGCAGGTAGAAATTTTATATACATTCTTGATACATTACATATATGAAAAACTAAAATGTTTCAAACTTTTACATTTTTTGTTTTGATAATCACACCTCCAAGACAAGAGCATCTCACTCGTAGAGTGCAAACCTCCGCCAACACTAGTTTCAGATTCCACAAATCTTTACCTTGAAAAAAATTTCAATGTAAAAGTCTTGTTAGAAGTGGCTTTTAATAACCTAAAATGTAATATAAACTATATATCAAAAGGGCTTTTCAATGTTAAAAAGAATCAAATATCCGCTAAATCCACAATATGGATCAGATGCGGATCAAACTTGGTCTGTTCATTGAGAGTGACAGTTTGCACCTCACTGTCACAAATGAGAGTGATTGGGGCACTTCTGACTGAGACATAATGCAAAATATACACCAAATGGGCTTTTCAAAATTAAATTCAAATGTCCACAATTTAATTTTTTTTCCAATTTATTTTCATTTATATAGCACCAAAGTTGCTTCAAGGTGCTTCACACAGTAAGGTCTAACCTTACCAACCCCCAGAACAAGAATACAGCTGACAGTGGTAAGAAAAAAACTTTGCCCTTTGACCTATGACCTTGAAAATTTAATCAGTTCTTGCTTATCAGGATACAAATCTTCAGGAAAGATTTCATAATAATATATGAAAATTTGTGGGCTCCAGGCTGTTCACAAACAAACAAACAGGAGCGAAAACATAACTTCCAACTTCGTTGGCAGAGGTAAAAATAGAAAAACTATCTCACAATATTAGAATATTCATTAAAGAATCAATAAGAAGATCAAGAAAAAAGAAAAGGATTTATAAAATAGAAATGTTGGCCTTCTGAACAGGCTGTTCATTTGTGCATTCAGTACTTGGTTGAGGCTTCTTTTGCACAAATTGCTGCATCTTTGCGACACGGTTACAGAAGCTTAGTTTGCTTTGACTGTGGCCTTCAGCTGGTCTATATTGTTGGGTCGTCTTCCTTTTGATAATACCCCACAGAGTCTCTATGTGGTTCTATTGAAGACTTTTCCATGTCAAAAAAAAAAATAAAATTGAAACTTCCTTCATTCATATTATCATGTAAGCTACGACATCACCAGAATACAACAATCGTCTCAGGGTCATTTTTGACACGGCAGATATGAAAAGGTTGACACACCGTGAAAACCACACAGACACACACTAAAAAAAGAACTGCATGTACAACTGATTGAACTCACACAAAACTCAAACTATGTTGTGCACATGCAGCATGTCTGATCCACAACCCCACACCACTGAAGTTCATAGACAAAATAAACAAAAACGTCAGACAAAATAAACATTCCTTGAAAGCATTGTTTACTGATGGCAAAAGTAGTCAGAGACGACAAAGGTACTGAGTTGACAGTAACCTCAGTTCTGTCTTTGCTGAAGCCACAACAGCACGTTTCAGTTCATAGAAGGTCTAAGATCTGATTTTTTTCAGACGTCCAGGAGGAACAAGAGAGCACTGATTTAGAACAGATGGTGGTATATGATGAAGAAGAGGATGAAGAGTCAAAACGTGCAAGACGTGAGAGACAAATTTGTGGCTGAGACATCTGGCAGTAGTACTGCTACAACCCTCAGTCTGAAGTAACAGCAGCGATACAACTGGTTGCATTCACAGGTTAGTTTTTATTTTCAAATCTGCAATGTAAATGGTTTTCATTGTGAATATGTTATTTTGTTCAATTCTTCTTGTAAACATATAAAGTGTGCAACAGTGCATGGTTGTTTTTGCATTTTTTGTTGCAAAATTCTCCCCACATTCTCTGTTGAAGAGGTCAGGCCAGGAAAGCAGGCCAGCCAGTCCAGTACCCGTACCCTCTTCTTCCACAGCCATGCTTTTGTAATGTGTGCAGAATGTAGTTTTGCATTGTCTTGCTAAAAGAAAAAAAAATGCATGGATGTCCCTGGAAAACATGTCGCCTCGAAGGCAGCATATGTTGCTCTAAAATCTCAATGTACTTTTCTGCATGAATACTGCCATCATAGAACTGTAAATTACCTTTGCCAAGGGCACTGACACTGCCTCCTACCATGACAGATGCTGGCTTTTGGACTTGCTGCCAACACTCTGGATGGTCCTTTTCTTGACCACATGGTGTCCTTTGCTTCCAAAAAATGTTCTGGAGTATTGATTCATCTGACCGCACTACATGTTTTTCCCAAGTGTGATGGTCCCACCCACATGCCCACAAGCCCAGAGAAGTCAACGTCACTTCTGGACAAGATTAATGTGAAGCTTTTCTGTTTGTTTTTGCAGGGTAAAATTTTAAGTGCCACTTATGAATGTAACTCTGTTGTGCTTAACAAAAGTGTCCCAAAGTACTCCCTTGCCCATGTGGATATATCAGCTATTGATGAATGATGTTTCTGAATGCAGTGACATCTGAGGTAAAGTTCAGGCTTTATGCTCTTTACTCACTGAAATTACTCTAGATTGCTTGAACTGTAGATTGATATTATGCACTGTAGAGGGAGAAATATGCTGCAATTCCCTTCCATTTTTTCATTTGATGAACATTGTATTTAAATGTTTTAATAATTTTCTCACACATCTGTTGACAAATTAGAGATCATTCAATCAGCAATGAGGAGCCCATCATTGCTCCTCAAAGACTCAGCCTATTGTGGATACTGCTTTTGTACCCATTCATGATAACATTCACTTGCTAATTCAATTCAATTTCAATTTATTTCATTTATATAGCACCAAATCACAACAAAGTTGCCTCAAGGCGCTTCACACAAGTAAGGTCTAACCTCACCAACCCCCAGAGCAAGAACACACTCAGTGGGAAGGAAAAACTCCCTCTGATGATTTGAGGAAGAAACCTCAAGCAGACCAGACTCAAAGGGATGTTCACATCACCCCTTTGAGTCATCACAACCTGTTAACATCACCTGTTTAAAATAACTTTTTTAAATCTTCTTTACTAGCGCTAAATTGCCCCATCCCAGATTTGGTTAAAATGTGTTTCAGGTCTGCAATGTACGTATGGATGTATATTAACAAATGAAATGAAGTTAACCACATAAAACATGCAATATCTTGGGAAAAGGAACACAGGTGCAACACAGATGTCTTTGTAATTAAATTATTTATTTAATGTGCGTTCCTTTTCTCTACATGTTTTGTCCTGACCTTGTTGCACTGTATTGTTGTGGCTGACAGAAGCGCAGAGAACTTTACCTCCTCTACATGCAATATCTTGGGTTCATATTATCTGCAATGAAATTGAAGTCAAAATAAATGTAAGAACCACTGTGTGCGTGTGTTTGTTAATTTGCATTTTCCATACATCACAACTTTTCTAATTTGGGGTTGTACATTAGTAATAATTTAGTTAATTATTTTATATTTGCAAAAAATAATTATTCAAATGAGTATGGTAATAGTAGCAGTGCTTTTGACGCCTTTTAAGGTGTATACTTTACAGTTTACATTGAATCACAGTGACAAAGTGACTCTGAATGTTACACAGCCTTGCTAACAATGCACCTGCGTCTTCCACTCATCCCGGCTTCAAGTGTCTGGATTTGCTCTTATGGTGCTGTGAGGTCTCCATTTTCCTTGGTAATTAATTCCAAATAAACAGTAACTAGCCCACTTGGCTAGAAGATGCAGCCATCGCCTTCTAATCCACAGTGTCCTATTACTGCCGGAGACAGATGGCCTGTTTGGTCTAATGTAACCCGTTTAGAAATACCTGTCTGTCTGGACCAGCTTCTGTGTCCTCCAGTGTCCTGATCCAAGGGGTCTGTGATTACACGTTGTACCTGGAAGGACTGAGTGTGATGATGATGAAGAAAGGGGTTGTCATCCCCACAGTGAAGGTTTTCATGTGTACAGACAGCCCAGAAGTGGCTGCAAACCTGCTCCATACAAAACATACACAGTGTGTATGCAGATGATACAGTACTTCATAATAAATAAACCACAATACAACATCATACACGAAAACCAAAAGCTGTCTGCTGGATATACTGTGCATGCACAAAAATGAGCAGCCAGCAGCTGACACTCAGGTCCATAAGTAATTGAACAGTGATAATTTATTTTTCTGTAATTTTGCCGCTGCACACTGCCACAAAGGAGTTGAAATTAAACAATCAAGATGTACTTGTAGTGTAAACAAAAATATCACATTAATCATACATAGTCCCTCCATTTTCAGAGGCCATAAGTAATTGGGCAAACTGAATACAAGAATTATTATTAACACAAATCATCACTTACATACTACAAGAACATTTCCAACTTACTGAATATGCTTTGGGCTTCATTTACATCAATCACTAACAAAAACAAACAGTGTGGTAGTCCAGAGTAAATCTGTGTGGAGTAGTCACTTCTCAAAAACTGAGTCACCATGCAAGGAGATGAGTGAGGGAAGCCACCAAGACCCCCTGTCATGTTCCTGCCCATGATGGGTTCATGTCCTGAATCTTGTGTTTTATATGATACCCCCATGATAACTCAGAAAGCGTTACAGGCTATATATCGTGCAACTTTAGTCTGCCGCATCATGACTTATACAGAACAGAAAAAAATAAATAAAAGATACAGAATTGATCAGCTAAATATTTGTGATTGATTGGTATAAGTGATGTCATGAAGATGTTACAAGGAGGTCATGTTTGTTAAAAAAAAAAAACACTGTTCACGATATCTTGTTCTCTTTGATGCTATTATGTTCTCAGCCCAGAAATGAGTCCGGTTTGAGAGTGAGAACTTTTTTGTTATCTTTCAGCCACAAGTTTGAGGATCGGGTTTCCGTAATCAAAACATTGCAAACACAAAAGCTCATACGACTCACATGTACAACTAACAAGAATGGTTGGATACGGATATATGATCCCAGCATGCAGTGCATAGTGCTTGGATCATCCCTCTAATGCCATTTAATTTTAAATGAGATATTAAAAATCCTAGCATGTTCATGTGTGTTTCATTGAATAAGAGTCATTTCTCAGTGCATTTGGTCAGTGAGATGTGCAGTTTTTGGGCTGCTAATGATTAAGAGGTGTGAAGAAGATGAAGACCAGAGTTCTTCTCTTCACCCAGATTCTACACCTTAAATGGAAACTAATGACACTGAAGTTGCTGCTGCAGTTTATCAGTAAACGAGTCTCTTAGTTCGATCAGTGTGGATACTTGTTGGAGGTGCACCTGTTAACCTTCAAGGTTCCACGATTAAAGCACCTGTTCCAAAATTCTTTCAGTATTCTGGAGTGCAGATCAAATGACATTCTGTTTATCTGAACTTTAAGAAGCTGACTGCTTGAGCATCGTTTCTCCAGTTGAGAGGTGTTAGGAAAAGCACAGTGACAAACAACATAGTGCTGCATGGGTTTATCTTTCAGAATCAAAGCCACTGTGGTAGGAGAGTGTTGTCGATGACTGCTTGAAGAGTTTCAGGCACTCTTCAGTTGGCGGTAATGTAGAAGATAGTGTGGCTGGAGATAGTGCATGCATGGACTCCGAGGGCTCTGACAGGCAGGAATGCCGGCCTGGGATTTGGAGGATCACACCTCTGGCACCTGGTATCTCCTGGGAGTGTGTGTGTCTGGGCTCTGTACTGTTACGGCCTGATGCTTGTTCCCACAGCTGAATGCCAGATTGTTGTACCACAGAAGACATGAAGTGTGTGGACTGATGAAAAATGGCCACGTGATCACGTTGACTGTGGAGGAAACTTTATGACTTCAAATAAGAACCAAGAATTCAGATGGATGCTGCAACCGCTCTTCTTTAAAACCTTGCAGTGTGTCATGTCTCAACATGACACCTAAACTGACCTCTCTGTTTATCTGAGACATGCACCCATCCATGACGAAGCTCACTGTCCGTGACTGACATGGCTAACGATTAATCAAGGAAATACGGTATATCCCGGCCAACCTATAAATGGGTAAATAAATGAGCACGGGCAAAACCCTTCATGACATGGGTCGGAGTCCAAGCGTGCTAAAGCTAACAGGCTAACCTTGGTTCTGATCTTTTATTAAAGCACATTGTTGTGGACTGGGAGGTGGTTTTCATAAGGGTTCGGGTATTAAAAATTTGACCGTCTTATTGCCTCACTGTAGAGTGTTAGGGTTAGTGAGGGGTGGAGCTAACATCAGCTAAGTTATAATAGCTGCTAACACAATGATAACAACACCTCCATAAATTAAATAACGTGAAAATTTCACTTGACAGAAATACTGGAGCACAGACTTATTACATGATCCGTATAGGACAACTAACCCCACAATAAGCCATATTATTCCAGATACAGTGGGGTAAAAAGTATTTAGTCAGTCCCTGATTGTGCAAGTTCTCCTACTTAGAAAGATGAGAGAGGTCTGTAATTTTCAACATAGGTACACTTCAACTATGAGAGACAAAATGAGAAAAAAATCCAGGAAATCACACTGTAGGATTTTTAAGGAATTTATTTGTAAATTATGGTGGAAAATAAGTATATGGTCAATAACAAAAATTCAACTCATTACTCTGTAACATAATCTTTGTTGTCAATGACAGAGGTCCAATGTTTCCTGTAAGTCTTCACCAGGTTTGCACACACTCTAGCTAGTATTTTGGTCCATTCCTCCATGCAAATCTCCTCTAGAGCAGTGATGTTTTGGGGCTGTTGCTGGGCAACATGGACTTTCAACTCCCTCAACAAATTTTCTATGGGGTTGAGGTCTGGAGACTGGCTCGGCCACTCCAGGACCTTGAAATGCTTTTTATGGAGCCACTCCTTCGTTGCCTGAGTGGTGTGTTTCATGCTGGAAACCCAGCCACGTTGCATCGTCAATGCTCTCACTGATGGAAGGAGGTTTTGGCTTAAAATCTCACAATACATGGCCCTGTTCCTTCTTCCCTTAACAGATCAGTCGTCCTGTCTCCTTTGCAGAAAAACAGCCCCAAAGCATGATGTTTCCACCCCCATGCTTCACAGTAGATATGGTGTTCTTGGAATGCAACTCAGCATTCTTCTTCCTCCAAACACGACGAGTTGAGTTTTTACCAATGTTCTATTTTGGTTTCATCTGACCACGATATTCTCCCAATCCTCTTCTGGATCATCCATATGCTCTCTGGCAAACTTCAGACTGGCCTGGACACGTACTGTCTTAAGCAGGGGGACACACTTGGCACTACAGGATTTGAGTCCCTCTCTGCGTAGTGTGTAGCCTTTGTTACTTTGGTCCCAGCTCTCTGCAGGTCATTCATCAGGTCCCTCTGTGTAGTTCTGGGATTTTTTTCACCGTTCTCATGATCATTTTGACCCCACGGGATGAGATCTTGCATGGAACCCCAGACCGAGGGAGATTATCAATGGTCTTGTATGTCTTCCATTTTCTTACAATTGCTCCCACAGTTGATTTTTTCACACCAACCTGCTTGACTATTGTAGATTCACTCTTCCCAGCCTGGTGCAGGTCTACAATCGTGCACCCACTCTATGGAACAGTCTCCCTGCGACCGTGACGCAGTCAGATTCCGTGAACATTTTTAAGTCTAGACTAAAAATGTATTTTCACTCCCTTTCTTATGAATAACTTTTATTTTTTCATCTGTTTTATTCTTTTACTTGTGTCTTTTAATTGTGTATTGAAATCTTTTAATTTACTCACTCATTTTAATTTTGATTTTGAACTGTTTTGTGTGAGGCGCCTTGAGACAACTTTTCTTGTGATTTGGTGCATTATAAATTGAAGAAAAAAAGAATATAAAATTAAATTAATTACAGTTAGACACACTCCAACCACTAGGGGCAGTGTGCAGCCATGGTCCGGTGCCGGTGTCGCAGACCGCACAGTCCGCCCCTAAAAATCGGTCCACCTTTTGCATCTGTGCATACGTCATTTTGGACCACAGCAGCACGTGTGAGACGGAGTCTCTTCACCCAAAGTAATCAAATGGATTAATGTGATTATTAAATCAAATCAAATCAATTTTATTTATATAGCGCCAAATCACAACAGTTGCCCCAAGGCATCATCTGATTAACCATCAGATGATGAGGTAAAACCTCTTAAATTATTCTAAAGTCAGTTTGAAGTAGACTCGAGGCTGTTTTAAGCAGAAACTCTGTGAAATTCCATGACGCTTTGAAATGACCAATGCGCAGTGAACGCATCAACTAGCAGCTTGTTTAGCCGTGGCACTCTGATCATTTCTTCATCTTTTATGATGAAATAATGCTGAATTTATGTGGAAATGATTGTTGTATAAAATCTTCAGATAGCTGTCGCTGAGACAGATGATGACTGGAGGCAGTTTGAAGCAGAAACGAGGTGATAATCTGAACAACGTCATCAGGGGGGACCAATTGTTAGGGGGACCGTTCAGTTTGCGACAGTGGCCTTTCTGTGTGGAGTCTGCATGTTCTCCCCGTGTCTGTGTGGGTTTCTTCCCACAATCAAACCTGCTTATTTAGAGTCTGCTCCTTTCTCTGCCCCTGAGCAAGGCAGCGTCTCTACATCTGGAATTTGTCCCCGGCTGCTGGACTGTGGCTGCACACTGCCCCTAGTGGTTGGATTGTGTCTAACTGTAATTAGGATGGTTAAATGCAGAGGACGAGTTTTATTGTATGTATATATGTGCAATGACATTAAAGTTTATATTCTATTCTATTCTAACCGCGAGTGGCCGACTTACTGTGAAAAAACTCAGTCTCTGTCCTGTTCTGGTTGTCTGGCATTTGCACCTGTGGTTAGTGACGGCACTTTGATAAATGTAGGCATGAAAGACTGGAAACACATTTACCAAAGGATAGTGGAACTCAAAAGAAGTAAGACACACAGAGAAGGTCCAGATTCTTACTTTCTGAATGTACAAAAGGCAGAGCAAGTGAAACACAAATGTCAGGTGATGGAGCACGTAGTGGATGTTATTTGTTGGGAAAGTGTAGGTACACGGACCCACAACAGGGGGCGCAAATGAACGGACAATGGAGTAGGTCAAATAACAACACTTTACTGTTGTGAATGTGCACAACAAATACAACAGATTACAACAATAGACAGGTGTCAATTCACAAAGGTGTCGTGTGGGCAGGCTCGAAGATAGGAGACGCCTGTCCAAAGCAGAACCGGAACCACACACGATTTCCTCCACCACCAGACCCCGGGAATACTGGAGCCGCCAAGTCCCGAACTCCCAGGTGGCCACTGCCTCCAGGTGTCGGACCTGGTACTGCTGGCGAGGAACAAAAAGCAATTAAAGGAGGGCGCGTTTGCACCCAGGAATCCGTACGGCAGGAAAAACTACCTCCACCTCTCGTTGGAAAAGTAGTCCACACTACAACGCACAAAGTCACAAAAATAGCACTGTCAATCAGTCAGCTGAGGTACGTTACCTTCCAGGTAGAACGATATCTCGGCAAAGAGGTGGAGACGTCGTCCTGCTGATATACCCCTGCCGATCAGATGATTGGTAACAGCTGTTGCAGGTGATGCGTGACAGCTGTCACCCTGGCTGCTCCTGTGAGGCGGCTGCGCCCTCTGGTGCCTGGAGCCCGCACTCCAGACAGGGCGCCCTCTGGTGGTGGGCCAGCAGTACCTCCTCTTCTGGCGGCCCACACAACAGGACCCCCCCCTCAACGGGCGCCTCCTGGCGCCCGACCAGGCTTGTCCGGGTGGCGGCGGTAGAAATCGGCCAGGAGGGCCGGGTCCAGGATGAAGCTCCTCTTCACCCAGGAGCGTTCTTCAGGTCCGTACCCCTCCCAGTCCACCAAATACTGGAAGCCCCGGCCCATCCTACGGACATCTAAGAGCCGGCACACAGTCCAAGACGGCTCGCCATCGATGATCCGGGCAGAAGGTGGTGCCGGACCGGGAGTACAGAGGGGTGAGGTGTGATGGGGCTTGATCCGGGACACGTGGAAAACGGGATGGATCCGCAGTGAGGCCGGAAGCTGAAGCCTCACTGCGGCTGGACTGATGACCTTGATGATCTTGAACGGACCGATATACCGGTCCTGCAGTTTAGGGGAGTCCACTTGAAGGGGTATGTCCTTAGTAGACAGCCACACTGCCTGCCCTGGCCGGTACGTAGGGGCCGGGGTCCGCCGACGGTCTGCATGGGCCTTCGTCCTCATCCGGGCCCTCAGCAAGGCAGAACGGGCGGCACGCCACACCCGACGGCACTTCCGTAGGTGGGCCTGGACCGAGGGCACACCGACCTCTCCCTCAACCACCGGAAACAAAGGAGGTTGGTACCCCAAACACACCTCGAAAGGGGAGAGGCCGGTGGCTGACGACACCTGGCTGTTATGGGCATACTCGATCCAGGCCAGATGGGTACTCCAGGCTGCCGGGTGCGCGGCTGTCACGTAACGCAGGGCCTGCTCCACCTCCTGATTGGCCCGTTCTGCTTGCCCGTTGGTCTGGGGATGATACCCGGATGAGAGACTCACCATGGCCCCCAGTTCCCGGCAGAAGCTCTTCCAGACTTGCGAGGAGAACTGGGGACCGCGATCGGAGACGATGTCTGTTGGGATCCCATGCAGCCGGACGACGTGGTGGACCAGGAGGTCCGCTGTCTCCTGGGCCGTCGGGAGCTTCGGGAGGGCCACGAAGTGGGCCGCCTTGGAGAATCGGTCCACTATCGTGAGGATGGTGGTGTTGCCCTGGGACGGCGGGAGGCCCGTGACAAAATCCAGGCCGATGTGGGACCAGGGGCGATGGGGCACGGGCAGCGGCTGGAGCAGTCCCGAAGCCCTGCGATGATCAGCCTTGCCCCTAGCACAGGTGGTGCAGGCCTGGATATAATCCCGGACGTCGGCCTCTAGGGACGCCCACCAGAAGCGCTGCCGGACAACTGCCACGGTTCTTCGCACTCCTGGATGACAGGAGAGCTTAGAGCCGTGACAGAAGTCCAGGACTGCAGCCCTAGCTTCTGGTGGGACGTAGAGTCTGTTCTTCGGCCCAGTTCCGGGGTCCGGGCTTCGTGCCAGGGCCTCCCGGACGGTTCTCTCTACGTCCCAGGTAAGGGTGGCCACGATAGTGGACTCCGGGATGATGGGTTCCGGTGGATCCGACAACTCCGCTTTGACTTCTTCTTCATGTACCCGGGACAAGGCATCCAATCTCTGGTTTTTGGTCCCGGGACGGTAGGTGATCCGGAAGTCAAAACGGCCGAAGAACAGTGACCAGCGGGCTTGCCTGGGGTTCAGCCGCTTGGCGGTCCTGATATACTCCAGGTTCCGGTGGTCAGTGAAAACCGTGAATGGCATGGACGTTCCCTCCAACAGATGTCTCCACTCTTCAAGAGCCTCTTTCACCGCAAGGAGTTCTCGATTGCCGACGTCATAGTTCCGTTCGGCCGGGGTCAACCTGCGGGAAAAATAGGCACACGGGTGAAGGACCTTATCGGTCTTCCCGCTCTGGGAAAGCACAGCTCCTATCCCTGAGTCCGAGGCGTCCACTTCAACCACTAACTGGCGGCTAGGATCGGGCTGCACCAGAACGGGTGCAGACGAGAAACGCCGTTTCAACTCCTTGAACGCGGCATCGCAACGATCCGACCAGGTGAAGGGGACTTTTGGTGAGGTCAGGGCTGTCAGGGGGCTAACTACCTGACTGTAGCCCTTAATGAACCTCCTGTAAAAATTAGCAAAGCCGAGGAACTGTTGCAGCTTCCTACGGCTGGTGGGTTGGGGCCAGTCTCTCACCGCCGCGACCTTGGCTGGATCAGGAGCGACAGAGTTAGGGGAGATGATAAACCCCAGGAAGGACAAAGAAGTGCGGTGAAACTCGCACTTCTCGCCCTTCACAAACAGCCGGTTCTCTAATAACCGCTGCAGGACCTGACGTACATGCCGGACATGGGTCTCAGGATCCGGAGAAAAGATGAGTATGTCGTCCAGATATACGAAGACGAATCGGTGCAGGAAATCCCGCAAGACATCATTAACCAATGCTTGGAACGTCGCGGGGGCGTTTGTAAGACCGAACGGCATGACCAGGTACTCAAAGTGACCTAACGGGGTGTTAAATGCCGTCTTCCACTCGTCTCCCTTCCGGATCCGAACCAGGTGATACGCATTCCTGAGATCGAGCTTGGTGAAAATTTGGGCTCCATGCAGGGGCGTGAACACTGAATCCAACAAGGGCAATGGGTATCGGTTGCGAACCGTGATTTCGTTCAGCCCCCTGTAATCGATGCATGGACGTAGTCCGCCATCCTTTTTCCCCACAAAAAAGAAACCTGCACCCATTGGGGAAGTGGAATTCCGGATCAACCCGGCAGCTAAAGAGTCCCGGATGTAGGTCTCCATTGATTCGCGCTCAGGTCGTGAGAGGTTGTACAGCCTGCTGGACGGGAACTCAACGCCTGGAACCAAATCAATGGCACAATCATACGGACGGTGGGGGGGAAGGGTGAGCGCCAGATCCTTACTGAACACATCCACAAGGTCATGGTACTCCACCGGCACCGTCCCTAGATTGGGCGGGACTCTGACCTCCTCCTTAGCCTGGAACCGGGAGGAACCGAGGAACCTAAGCATACCCGATGGCAGGTCTCGCTCCACTGCACCACTACCCCAGACGGCCAATCGATCCGGGGATTGTGTTTTAACATCCAGGGAAATCCTAAAATCACACGGGAGGTAGCAGGAGTCACAAAAAACTCGATCTCCTCCCGGTGATTTCCTGACACCACCAGAGTTACAGGTGGTGTCTTATGTGTGATTGGAGGGAGTAGGGAGCCATCTAGTGCCCGCACCTGCACAGGCGAGGTAAGCGCCACCAGAGGGAGCCCTATCTCCCTGGCCCATCTGCTGTCTAACAGATTCCCTTCAGAGCCCGTGTCCACCAGTGCTGGGGCCTTCAGGGTTAAATCCTCATAAAGGATTGTAACTGGGAGTCGTGTGGCAATGTGGGTGTGTCCCACGTGAATGTCTCGGCCCACCCCTAGCCCAGTTTCTAGGGGCGGGCGTTGGTGTTTAACCGCTCGGGGCAGTCTCTTACCTGATGCTCTTTTGAGCCACAAACAAAACACGCTCCGCGGGCCAGCCTCCTCTGTCTATCTGGTGCCCTAAATGTGGCCCTGCTCGTGTCCATAGCTTCGTCAGCAGGGGGAGCTGTAACCACACGGAGCGTAGGGGCCCTGGAGCGTGGGGAGGGCGGAACGCGGTCGGAACCGGAAGGGAGAGGGACGGCGCGTGCCCGGCCACGCCCTTCGTCTCGTTCCCGACGGCGTTCTTCTAACCGATTGTCTAATCGTATAACGAGATCGATAAGCCCATCTAAATCCCGCGGTTCGTCCTTAGCCACCAGGTGCTCCTTTAGAACCAACGACAGTCCGTTTACAAAGGCGGTGCGGAGGGCAGTGCTATTCCAGCCGGACCTCGCAGCCGCGATGCGGAAGTCGACTGCATAGGCAGCTGCGCTCCGGCGCCCCTGTCTCATTGACAGCAGCACGGCTGAAGCGGTCTCTCCTCTATTTGGGTGATCGAACACTGTTCTGAACTCCCTCACAAACCCATCATATGTCTGAAGGAGCCGTGAATTCTGCTCCCAGAGCGCTGTAGCCCAAGCGCGTGCCTCACCGGTTTATTACATAAGCTATCTTGCTGGCATCAGTTGCGTACATGACAGGACGTTGTGCGAAGACGAGCGAACACTGCATAAGGAAGCCCGCGCACGTCTCCACACAACCTCCGTATGGCTCTGGAGGGCTTATGTATGCTTCCGGGGAAGGTGGGAGGGGTCGTTGAACGACCTGTGGAACGTCAGTTACGCACAGGGTCGACAGGAGGGAGAGCCGCAGCAGCGCCCTGAGGGCGCGCTTCCACCTGCGCGGCGAGAGCCTCCACCCTGCGGTTAAGGAGGACGTTCTGCTCGGTCATTAAATCCAACCGAGCCGTGAAAACGGTGAGGATCCGCTGCAACTCACCGATCATTCCTCCTGCGGACGCCTGTGCGCCCTGTTCTTCCATTGGCCGTTCAACAGCCGGTTGACGCCCCTCGGGATCCATGACGCTGGCCGAGATATCCTGTTGGTAAAGTGTAGGTACACGGACCCACAACAGGGGGCGCAAATGAATGGACAATGGAGTAGGTCAAATAACAACACTTTACTGTTGTGAATGTGCACAACAAATACAACAGATTACAACAATAGACAGGTGTCAATTCACAAAGGTGTCGTGTGGGCAGGCTCGAAGATAGGAGACGCCTGTCCAAAGCAGAACCGGAACCACACACGATTTCCTCCGCCACCAGACCCCGGGAATACTGGAGCCGCCAAGTCCCGAACTCCCAGGTGGCCACTGCCTCCGCGTGTCGGACCTGGTACTGCTGGCGAGGAACAAAAAGCAATTAAAGGAGGGCGCGTTTGCACCCAGGAATCCGTACGGCAGGAAAAACTACCTCCACCTCTCGTTGGAAAAGTAGTCCACACTACAACGCACAAAGTCACAAAAATAGCACTGTCAATCAGTCAGCTGAGGTACGTTACCTTCCAGGTAGAACGATATCTCGGCAAAGAGGTGGAGACGTCGTCCTGCTGATATACCCCTGCCGATCAGATGATTGGTAACAGCTGTTGCAGGTGATGCGTGACAGCTGTCACCCTGGCTGCTCCTGTGAGGCGGCTGCGCCCTCTGGTGCCTGGAGCCCGCACTCCAGACAGGGCGCCCTCTGGTGGTGGGCCAGCAGTACCTCCTCTTCTGGCGGCCCACACAACAGTTATTAAGGTTATTGGCAAATGTGGCCTCTGCTCATCATAACAAGGCCTTAGAGTTGATTCTACTTTTGAGTGGAGACGAAATTTGCCTACAACAGCATTTAAAGACAGCAAGAAGCAGCATGAAACTGCAGAGGGTCTCTAGTTACAGTGGTGATCTAACGTGGGCCGGTCTGAGGCCTCCAGGGCTGAAAATGAGTCCCACTCCGGCCCTGCCTCCCTATATACACAAAGTAATTCAGACTATTCTTGTTTGTAGTCTGGTGACAGAGGAACAAGCTCCCAAATGTTATCACAGTGGGGAGCTTGTTCCTCTCTACCTTCAAGAACTTCTTGAAAACCCAACTCTTCTTCTGCTAATATCTCCAGCAACCCCAACATGCCTAACACACATTTACCATCTACTTCTTTTCTCTCTCCTCCTTTTATTTTTTGCACCATCACTTGGTGGATTGTATAAGTACAACCCCATTTCCAATGAAGTTGGACGTTGTGTAAACTGTAAATAAAAACAGAATACAATGATTTTCAAATCCTCTTCAACCTATATTCAATTGTTACATCACCTTTCCTTCTAACAACACTCAATAAGCGTTTGGGAACTGAGGACACTAATTGTTGAAGCTTTGTAGGTGGAATTCTTTCCCATTCTTGCTTGATGTACGACTTCAGTTGTTCAACAGTCCGGGGTCTCCGTTGTCGTATTTTGCGCTTCATAATGCACCACACATTTTCAATGGGCGACAGGTCTGGACTGCAGGCAGGCCAGTCTAGTACCCGCACTTTTTCCTACAAAGCCACGCTGTTGGAACACGTGCAGAATGTGGCTTGGCATTGTCTTGCTGAAATAAGCAGGGACGTCCCTGAAAAAGACGTTGCTTGGATGGCAGCATGTGTAGCTCCAAAACCTGGATGTACCTTTCAGCATTGATGGTGCCATCACAGATGTGTAAGTTGTCCATGCCATGGGCACTAACACACCCCCATACATCACAGATGCTGGCTTTTGACCTTAGCACTGGTAACAATCTGGGTGGTCTTTTTCCTCTTTTGTCCGGAGGACACGACGTTCATGATTTCCAAAAACAAATGTGGACTCATCAGACCACAGCACACTTTTCCACTTTGTGTCTGTCCATTTCAAATGAGCTCGGGCCCAGAGAAGGTGGCAGTGTTTCTGGATGTTGTTGATGTTTGGCTTTCACTTTGCATGGTAGAGTTTTAACTTGCACTTGTAGATGTAGTGACGAACTGTGTTAACTGACAATGGTTTTCTGAAGTGTTCCTGAGCCCACGCAGTAAGATCCTTTACACAGTGATGTCAGTTTTTAATGCAGTGCCACCTGAGGGATCGAAGGTCATGGGCATTCAGTGTTGGTTTTCAGCCTTGCCGCTTACATGTAGAAAGTTCTCCAGATTCTCTGAATCTTCTGATTATATTATGGATTGTAGATGATGGAATCCCTAAATTCCTTGCAATTGAACATTGAGAAACATTGTTCTTAAACTGTTGGACTATTTTTTCATGCAGTTGTTCACAAAGTGGTCCTTGTCCAATCTTTGCTTGTGAACGGCTGAGCTTTTGGGGATGCTCCTTTTATACCCAATCATGACACTCACCTGTTTCTAGTTAGGTGTTCTTTGAGCATTCATCAACTTTCCCAGTCTTTTGTTGCCACTGTCCCAGCTTTTTTGAAACATGTTGCAGGCGTCCATTTCAAAATGAGCAAATATTTGCACAAAAACAATAAAGTTTATCAGTTTGAACATTAAATATCTTGTCTTTGTGGTGTATTCAACTGAATATAGGTGGAAGAGGATGTGAAAATCATTGGATTCTGTTTTTATTTACATTTCACACAACGTCCCAACTTCATTGAAATTGGGGTTGTATTTATCATTATGCCAAAGTCTCATTTAAATTGTAAACATAGTATTGATTGTTTTGCTGAAGTTCCCTTTTGAAATGCTGTTTGATGGCGAATCCTCGTGTTAAATAAAAGCACCAACTAAATTAATGTAATGGAATATATATATATATATATATATATATACGAGGGCTGTCAATAAAGTAACGGTCCTTTTTATTTTTTTCAAAAACTATATGGATTTCATTCATATGTTTTTATGTCAGACATGCTTGAACCCTCGTGCGCATGCGTGAGTTTTTCCACGCCTGTCGGTGACGTCATTCGCCTGTGAGCACTCCTTGTGGGAGGAGTCGTCCAGCCCCTCGTCGGAATTCCTTTGTCTGAGAAGTTGCTGAGAGACTGGCGCGTTGTTTGATCAAAATTTTTTCTAAACCTGTGAGACACATCGAAGTGGACACGGTTCAAAAAATTAAGCTGGTTTTCGGTGAAAATTTTAACGGCTGATGAGAGATTTTGAGGTGACACTGTCGCTTTAAGGACTTCCCACGGTGCGAGACGTTGCGCAGCGCTCTCAGGTGCCGTCATCAGCCTGTTTCAAGCTGAAAACCTCCACATTTCAGGCTCTATTGATCCAGGACGTCGTGAGAGAACAGAGAAGTTTCAGAAGAAGTCGGTTTCAGCATTTTATCCGGATATTCCACTGTTAAAGGAGATTTTTTTAATGAAAGACGTGCGGACGGGTCCGCCACAGGAAAAACACCTCTGTTGAAAGCCTTAAGGACAAGTTGGAACATGTCCAGCTGTTAAACAATTTCTCATATACTCACTCCACTGAAAGCCATCAAAATCCGCCTGGATTTTACAAATGGTTATCAACACGGAGGTGTTTTTCCTGTGCCGCCGCACCGCGTCGGCTGCGTCCCGACGCGCGGACCCGTCCGCACGTCTTTCATTAAAAAAATCTCCTTTAACAGTGGAATATCCGGATAAAATGCTGAAACCGACTTCTTCTGAAACTTCTCTGTTCTCTCACGACGTCCTGGATCAATAGAGCCTGAAATGTGGAGGTTTTCAGCTTGAACAGGCTGATGACGGCGGCTGAGAGCGCTGAGCGACGTCTCGCACCATGAAAAGTCCTTAAAGCGACAGAATCACCTCAAAATCTCTCATCAGCCGTTAAAATTTTCACTGAAAACCAGCTTAATTTTTCGAACCGTGTCCACTTCGATGTGTCTCACAGGTTTAGAAAAAATTTTGATCAAACAACGCGCCAGTCTCTCAGCAACTTCTCAGACAAAGGAATTCCGACGAGGGGCTGGATGACTCCTCCCACGAGGGGTGCTCGCGGGCGAATGACGTCACCGACAGGCGTGGAAAAACTCACGCATGCGCACGAGGGTTCAAGCATGTCTGACGTAAAAACATATGAATGAAATCCATATAGTTTTTGAAAAAAATAAAAAGGACCGTTGCTTTATTGACAGACCTCGTATATATATATATATATATATATATATATATATATATATATATATATATATATATATATATATATATATATATATATATATATATATATATGGCTTGCCCATATTAAACTGGTGCAGTGCAAGAAAAACACATTGTATTTATTTATTGGTGAGGGGTTAGAATATGGCAAAAATGGAAGAATGAATCTTCTAAAACAGAATCAATGATGTACTATAAAGACATTCATCCACATAAAACTATCTTAAAGGTTCAGACCTGATTCAGTGTCTGTTGGCTCACTGGAGGCAGAAAGCTGGGAGACAGCGGAGACGACTGAGCGCTCTGCTCCATCCTTGGACATCCATAAATGAACAAGCCAATAACCATCAAAATGTACCGTGCCTGTCCAAGCCATTATCTCACTCTCCTCTAACACACAAACTGTCCATCACACCACGGACATTTAGCCCTGGAACGACCTGCAGACTCGACACATGGCCACTACTACAACATGTCACTGATTAGCGTACAGGTGAGAGAAAAATAAACATTTGGAGGTGACGTGCAAATAATTTAAGGCAACCTTGGAAAGCTGTTGTTAAAAAAAACAAAACAAACAAAAAAAAAACTTAACTGCTAAGACACAGGATGGATTAGCTGGCTCTATTTAGCCTTCACCCACAAGGACAAAGAGAGATAGTTTTGACACAAGAAAGTGATAATCCAATTACTTTTTCACACCATCCTCAGCAGTCAGGTCACCAACAGCAAAGAACAGTATTTTCCTGTTGCGTGGATCTGGACACAGGAAAACACAGAACTGTTCTCCTGGAGGTGCTGCAGAAGAATTACTTCTCCCCTTCATTTTCTCTTTTAATAATACAGTTGTGACCAGAGGATCCTTGGTCCGTGTCCTTAAAACCCCAAACTGTTCCCCGTGTCCATTTAAGTGCCTTGCATGACAGTATGCTGACATCCATGTGCGAGTATGTGTGAAAAGGTGAATGTGAGGCATCTGTGTAAAGCACTTGCAGCAGCTGCGTCAGATAGAAAACCGTCACAGAAATACATCTGCCACTAAGATGCCCTTACATCCTCGTCAAAATCAACTGGACCAGCATCTCTGTGCATTTTCATGGAAATACACATCTGGCAAAATTCATTTCAGTTTTTTTATGCATTTGATGGTGCATTCCAGCTGGCCCTGCACCCAGATACTGCACCTACTGCCAGGAGGTCGGTCACTGTACCAGCTGTTTTACATTTGCATGAGTACAAGCTGACCTGAACTCATAAAATAATGTTAAATTTCCTTCCTGTTCCATGTAAAAATTTAAGGAACAATCCCAGAAGTGCAGTTTAAAGAAACAGTATGCAAGCCAAATACTGCTCCTGGTCACACACACGTCCATGGCAGCGACAAATCATTCAGCCAAAACCACAACATTTGAGGTATAAATGGATTATTACATCCGCCAAGGACGTAATCAAATCATCTGTGTTTATTTATTTGTCTGTCTGCCTGTTAGCAGGATTACGTTAAAACTTAACTGATTTTGACAAAATTTGCACCACAGATAGATGTCCATGTCCATAAGTATTCACGGCCTTTGTTCATTACTTTGTTGATGCACCTTTGGCAGCAATTACAGCCTCAAGTCTTCTTGAATATGATGCCACAAGCTTGGTGCACCTATCTTTGGGCAGTTTGGTCCATTCCTCTTTCAGCACATCCAACTGGGACGTGGCCGCAGGGGGTTAGATGCAGGACTTTAAGGTTCTGCTACTAACCTATAAAATTATTCATGGACTGGCACTTCCCTACCTAGCTGACCTAATTAAACCTTACGTACCGGCCCGGGCTTTACATTGTCAGGGTGCAGGACTACTTTGTGTCCCTAAGGTGAATAAGAAATCTGCGGGTCATAGAGCTTTCTCTTATCGTGCCCCTGTTCTGTGGAATGATCTCCCTGCATCAATAAAACAATCATATTCTGTGGAGACTTTCAAGTCCAGACTTAAGATGCACTTATTTTCCCTTTCATATGGCTAGCATACTGGTGCAGTTTGTTTTATGCTTTTTACTCTTTTATTTCATGTTATTAGTAATTGAAGTGTGCCGCGGCCTCAACTTCACCTAAATTCTGGGTCTTTTAGTGAAGTTTAGGTCTAGCGGCCGGCGATCACCTTAGTATTTCTTCTGTTTTTCTTGTTGCTTAATGCTGGCAAATTATACAGTATTTTTTCTTTCTGATGCCTGATTCTGTTTTTTTCTGTTTAAGGTGCAGCTCCATCCAGAGATGGTTGTTGTGTTTGTGATCCTCCTGTCCTGTGCACCAACAGCAATTCTTGTATATTCGTCCGTGAATTGTTCTGTAATTTATGTCTGTATCATGGCCCAAGCAGAGGGTCACCCCTTTGAATCTGGTCTGCTTGAGGTTTCTTCCTCAGAGGGAGTTTTTCCTTACCACTGTTGCTCTGGGGGTTGGTAAGGTGAGACCTTACCTGTGTGAAGTGCCTTGAGGCAACTCTGTTGTGATTTGGCGCTATATAAAGGAAATAAATTGAAATTGAAAAATTGACTCGCTGCAGCAGTTATATTCCAGGCTGGCTTGGGAACACCTCGGGATCCAAAGGAAGAGTTTGAGGGCTCAGCCAATATAGGTGTGGGGTGAATTGCTTATTCTGCTGCCACAGCAACTCACTCACTCACTCACTCACTCACTCACTCACTCACCTTTAACCGCTTACTCCAAGGGTCACGGGAGGGGATGGAGCCTATGCCAGTAGTCACAGGGCGTGAGATGGGACAGGACGCCAGTCTGTCGCAGGGCCACATATAGACAAAGAAACACCTGCACCCACACCTATGGGCAATTTCAAGTTTCCAGTCCACCTAACCTGCATGTCTGTGGATGTGGGAGGAAGCCAGAGTACCTGGAGGAAACCCACACAAACACATGGAGAACACGCAAACTCCACACAGAATGGCCACAGGTGGAAATCGATCCCATGACCTTCTTGCTAAGCCATGGCACAGCCCGCCACCACAACTATGACCTGGATAAGAGGCAGAAAATTAATGAATGACTGAATGTTCAACATTCTTGATGAAACATGGTTCGGATATTGCTGTTTTATACTGCATTTATCCTACACCTATCCCTATGGAAGCATTTTTACAGGTTTCTTCAGGTTGTTCTTTTGGTTTCCTTTCTATAGGAGTTTTGTGCAAAGGGCATTAAATTTGTGTGGAGCATCTGGAAACGTACAAATTCTGACAATTTGGAGCCGTTCACATAGATGGACAGAGTGATTCCTATATATGAACTCTTGTTTTTGTTTATCGGGGGTATAAGGAATTTGTCTTGTTATTCCAACACTTTTGGAGGGGATTGTGTTATCTTAAGGCCCGGTCACACAGCACTTAAGGAAGGGCAATGAAGTCCAAATGAAACAAGAAATCTGAACTTTCATTGGCATCGTTTAACCCAGCTTCGTTTCTGCAGCTGCCGCTTCTTCTGGATTTTTAAACTGTTGAAAAATTTGAACGAATGCCACCAAACCTCAATTTGTCCGTATTCCATTTTGCTGTTGTTCTTGATGGTTCTTTTAATGTTAGCATTTAGTTTGATTTCATTTGACCAGCTGAATATTTTCACACAGTACAGAAGCCGGTTTGTGAGCGCTTTTGTGGAGGAGCTACCACTCCTCTGCGGTGGTGCTGGTGTGTGGCTTATGCCGCTGGGTGTGATGTGGCGAGTGCTGCCACGGTCATGTGGTGGTGCTGCCCCGCCAGGAAGAATTTGTTGGCCTCTCTGCCAGCGCACGGCAGTCTGTGATCGTGGTGTTGTTCCAGCGCTGTGCACACCAGAAGAGAGAGTTGCTGCACAAACAGTCTGGCCAGAGCTACAGCATTCTGCCCATGAAATCTGAAGGGCTTGCTGTCCTCCATCCTGTGCAGAGAGAAGAGCCTGCTGGCCCTTTCAGCATCTGACAGTTCAAAGGTTTTGTGGAAGTGATCCTTGATTACTGTGTATTTGTTTGCAGCAGGAGCGCGATCAGCCTCGTTTGTTTCTGTGGAGCTATTTTGTGTCGTCTGCTGTGATCAGAGCAAACTGCGCTTCCATTTGTGCAAACCAGGCGGCAGTTTACAGAAGCGTGACCTTGAACATCAAGTATGGAAAAAAGTTCCAGCAAGAGCGAAAATTTGCGTGTGAACAGCTTTGATCCACAGAGGTGTGACATATGAAAACAGAAAATCCAGTGTCTGAGTCGTTTAAATGGTAAATGGACTGCATTTATATAGAACTTTTCCATCTGCCCCAGATGGAATTAGCCCCAACCAGTCCCAGCAGAAGACTGCCCCTCCCTGAGCCTGGTTCTGCTGGAGGTTTCTTCCTGTTAAAAGGGAGTTTTTCCTTCCCACTGTCACCAAGTGCTTGCTCACAGGGGGTCGTTTTGACCGTTGGGGTTTTTCTGTAATTATTGTATGGCCTTGCCTTACAATATAAAGCGCCTTCGGGCAACTGTTTGTTGTGATTTGGCGCTATATAAATAAAATTGATTTGATCTGCATCAGATGCTAAAAGCGCTTTCCACATTCACCCTGATGTCAGGATGCCGCCTCACAAGCCGCTCACTACACACCGGGAGCAACTAGAGGATTAAGGACCTTGCCCAATGGCCCTTAGTGATTTTCTGGTCAGGCTGGGATTTGAACCAAGGTCTCAAGCCCAACGCTTTAACCACTAGACCATCACCTCCCCTCGTTTGACCGTTTGAGTCGCTAAATCATGTACGAGGCAGTCCTTTTGTGTGCATGCACGACAACACATCCAAACACTGAATGCATTCATCCAGAGTGAATCAGCTGGAGAGAAGGTGAAGCACGTGTTTGTGTGTGTCTGATCCTAAAAAAAATTAGGATTCCAGTCATTTATAGGTTTGCAGCATCAGTACTGCTATTTTAAAATGACAAAACTCGAAAATAAAGTATCTTGCTGCTTCTCGCCCATGAAGTGGCAAAAAGAAGAAATTGATTTGTGTTCTGAAAATGCTTTGATCTCAAAAGCTGGGATTGATTAAAATCTATTTACTAGCATGATCTAGATTATCTTTTAAAATAAAACCAGTCAAACAAAAGTAGCAGCAAAATGAAGTTTGCTTAACTTTGCGGTGGACAGTCTTAGGTACCTCAAACACGCACATCTTTTACACGAGGATGTAGAATACTTGAAGCCTTTATTATTTATTTTAAAGAACTAAACATCCACACTGAAACAAAAGGCATAAATTGATTTTTTTTTTAAAGTTAACAGATTACATACATTTATATGAACATGATAACCACGATTATATCCATAAGATTAATGTGATGCACTGGACAAGCGGACAGGAAAAATACTGAGTGTCTCGTTACCAATACTTCACTCATACTTGTGGGCACAAGGTGACCTTTGACCTTCTGCCCTCACCTCCTGGCCTTCTTCTCCTTCATGATCTTCTTGCTCTCCTCACGCCTTCGTTTGTTGACGGGGTTGCGTGGGTCATAGATCTCAAATGTGTCCTCATCCTGCATGTTGGCATCCTTGACTTTTCTGGTTTGCTCGTCAAACTGCAGAACATGGGTCATCCTAAATCAGATGGGAAGAGTTCTGCTCTGAAGATGTTCTGCTCAAAGGCTCTTTTGGCTTTGAGCAGTTTCAATATGGCATTATTATCAAAGTGGCCAAAATTCTAAAATGTGAGAAATCTGAGTTATTATTCTCATCCTCTGGGCCAGATGTGCTGTATATACCATATGCAAAAACAAACAAAAAAACGTGCAAATGCCATTTCCCACAAAGAATCTAATATTTTAAAAATGGGAACATATGCTGAGAATGTGTGCATCTTAAGCAAACTTACATTACATAACATAACGTTACATCTAGAGAAACAAGCAAAAATGGAAAAATAAGAATCAAATAAGACTGGATGAAATTTGCAACATTTTTCACATCCATTTAAAGAGGTCATTTTATGATATACACCTGGTGAGAAAGCTAATATGAGTCACCAAGGGCCTGATATGCTGACATCCCATATAATGAGTACAAAAATTTTGAAAGTTGCGTTTTGCAAAATTTTGCAGGTGATTTACTGATTTCCTCCCCTCCTCCCATGTGCATAAAATTAAATTCAATCAGCCACTTGCAGCTTTGTACAAAATAAAACTAACATATTTCAACTGAAAATTTATTTACTGAACATTTACCAAATCAAAAATAAATGTGCCTTTGTAGTGGTTTGTCTGTTATGTCATGTCAGGTGCATGGTGTGTGGCACAAGCCCGGACTCAGTATAACTGTCGCGGAACTCTCTCCGTGTCGCCTGAAACTGCCGGTTACAAATATGCATTACTGTCACAGAGGCACAGGTACTGACTCCACTGTTAATATATTCTCTTCACACACACATAAGTGGAGAGGGTGTGACACAGAATAAGAATCATATAGATTTGTGTAGATTTTATTTGTAGATGGAGCCGTCCTCAGGATTTTTTTTTTTTTTTTTGGTGGTGGTGGTGGGTGGGGGGTCACCACAGAAACTGTCATAAGGATCAAGGAAACATAAAAACCTGGTGGTCTGCTGACTGAGTGGTTTGTCTGTTGAAAACTAGAGAAAAGTTTGAGGATTGTGCAAACTTTCTGTTTCACTCACACATGCACACAGACACACACACACACATGCACAGTGTGCATTATGGTTGCGGAAGCACAGAGAGAGTGGCTTTATTATGGATGTGGAAATGAGGCAAACCAGGAGTGAATCCTGAGGGACACCACGTGTGATTGTGTATCATGGACCCAGCATAAGTGATCAAGAGACGCACAGACAGGTCAGACCAACTTCAGACTTGGAGGTTAGAGAGATGAGCTTGGGAAGAAAGGATCCTCAGTTCAGGGAAGTCACTAAGGTGCATCGTCATTAAGGTGGACACAGCTGGACACCTTGCATGGCGGCACGCTATCGTGTGCATGTGTGTGTGTGAGTGTGTGTGTGTGTGAGAGAGAGAGAGAGAGCGAGGAATTGAATGGGTCACACATTTTACATCTCAGCCATGGGGATCGACATCATCACCATTCGGTTTTAACATTAGAGGGATTCATTTGAAATGCTGCAGGCTTCAGAGAAGATTTTTCACCTGGAGACAAAAGGGAGAAATCTGATTGGATAAATTGTAACTCCCTTCAATATGAGCTGCTCTGGAATCAGCAAAGTTCAAGCACAGAAACAATTAAATTATTTCACTGCTGTAAATAAATGATCGGAAAGATTTTTGTAAGACACATATAACATGAACGGAAAAAAAAAAATTATAAAAAAAAATTTTGTCATTCTGACACGATCTACGCCGGCAAAGAAAGCCTTTCTGTCCCTGACGGCTCATCACTCAGTGGCTGAATGTGGGGCATCACTGTAAAGCACTCTAAGTGCCTGCATCAGGTTGAAAAGTGCGATAAAAATAAAGTCCATTTACTAATCAATTAGTACAGTTTGTCAAAATGTCAGCCAGGCCTGACCGCACTTTGAACACAGTCTGAAAACATGATTTAAGGTGCAGGATGGAATGAAAGGTGGCATGTTATGTCAGAACATGTAAAGCTCATCACAGATAGCCACAATGACCAGTGAATGTGTTTGTATCGTATCACCACTACAGGCCAACTCCCCCCCCCAACTTGAAATATTTGACTCGTCCCTTAAAGAGAACAGATTTATTGAAGCAACCTTGACAGGAGAGCGTGTGCACCTGTATGGAAACTCTGAGCTCCGTGTGTGTGTGTAGGTTTTGGAGATGATAGAAAAGTGGAGATGGTGGAGCTGTGAAATGAAGCAGGATTTTCCAAACACATTTCTTACACAATCAGCCACAAGTGAGATTTATGAAGGAGAAATTGTGAGCAAAATGTACACACACAGCATTATAAATCTGATTATTTCTTGGCACATATTCTTTACTGTGCTTTGTGTGTTGGTAAAATTTTAGTGTGGACTCCATGCACAGTTTTATAAATGAGGCCTCTGGCCTCCAGGGAAAAGACACTCGTGTCTTTCATTTCCGCCGTCAGTTTCTCTTCCCCTGAAGACATATTAAAGGATCGGGACATTCCTCACAGGAGGTGTCAGTGTCAGACACTTTGTGGATAAAGTGCTAACCCTCAACCCACCAAAAGCAGCGACTGACGGGGTCCAAGCACCTTCTGAATAATTTGACCAATGAACAACGTGGGTATGACAGACACATATCAAGGCATTTAAATCTATTGAGTGCAATAAAATCTTTGTGACTGTTGTGTGCTCCTGTAACACCCCCGTCACACAGCCACAGTCACGCAGAATGGCGTCAGAATGATGAATTGGCACACATGCGTAAAGTGTTGGATTTCAGTTCAAAATGTTCTGACAGCCATCTGCGAGAGTCCACACAATTGGCCAAAATCAGTCAGTGGCCCCGAGTGTGTTGCACATGTTCAAAACCCTCCAGGCATCGAGATGGGACACCTATCTGACGGCAGTCCATGTGCAATCTAAGGACCATCTGACTGCACTTTACGTATTCTGATGGGGGCAAAGCAGGATCCAAAACGACTTGAGCGCATACGAGGAAACCTCGAGATGGATCTGGCACGGCAAAGCCTGCCCGTATGACCTGCACATGCCATGTAGAATAATGTCCACCCCCCCCACAGAGTGCAAATAAATTGTTGAAATGTATGTGGCACGCTTCATCATGATAATAATTCATAATTATTATCATGTACAGTGAATGTGAACAGCAGCTACTGAACCAAAAGCAGCACCGTGCACTACTGTGCGCACGCCGCTGCGAATCTGAACAGGCTGTTAAATCCACAAAAGACCTTACAGTACAGATACTTGTCCATTCCTTCCCATGGACAGCGTAAATAATGTGAACTACTGTCTCCGTCATAACTGTATATAACACGGGCAGCTGCGCCTCTCTGAAGTGCACAGTAACGCGTCATTGCATGTGTCAGTCTCGGAGCTGAACGGATCTCACACTGTAATACATGATCAACTTTGAACTCTGTAGGAGATATGACATGGAACTGTTGTGCCAGGCCGTGACAGTATTAATAAACATGAATCTCACCTCCAACAGCAGTCCAGGAGTGCATTGTGTACATGGAACCAGGACCGCAGCCTGTGGTTGAAATTGTCTCACCCCGCTGCTGTGTGCTGGAATCAGCCACGGCAAAAATAGATCCCATGTGATAACCAACCATCGTGGTGTCAAGAGTTGCACTGTGCTGCTGAAGTGAGCCAAAAAACACACACAAAAAAAGGAATTAAAGTTCCCTGGAAAGGCTGCATTTGACGCATGGGGCAGCATGGTCCACTGCCAGCAAACTTTCAGCAAAGCTGTCCAGTAGCACGCATGTGCACTTAGTGGCTCATGCAGCGTTATGCACACACACACACACACACACACACACACACACACACACACACACACACACACACACACACACACACACACACACACACACACACACACAGACACACACACACACACACACAGAGATGAGTGATCATTTCAGCCCCACATGTGTATGCGGGGCACACGGGCATCACATACATGCGTGCTGCGCACTTGTGCGCACATGTGCGTGACAAACACAGCACTTCCTCCCACTCTGGTCCTGTGTTTGTCATCCAGATGTTTGGACATCGGGCAGTGTGCAGCGCCTTTTATGGCGTCTGACAGCACTCTGTGTCACCTACCTGTTGTCCACATACGCTTTGGATGCCATCCTGCAGGTGTGGACGAGGTAATGTAGATGTGTTCTGACACGGCTGACTGCACCTCTTTTCCTCCCAAATGCATCGGATTATGGCAATATTTGCTCTGTCGGCATGGTTCTCTTTGAGCACCTGTGTGTTAATGTTCAAGGTAGACAGGATGGGACAAATCTTCGCTATATTTTGCAGGTGGAAGAAAGCAGTCCTCGTAATGTCTCTAATGTGGAGGTCAAAGGACAATGTAGGATCAAAAATTACCCCAAGGTTCCTCATTTTGTCAGTGTGATTTAGACACATGAACCTAGGCTAAGCATTAGCTGGTCAAATTGATGCCGATGTCTCACTGGACCAAGAACCATCATTTTAATCTTGTCAGAGTAAAAAGTAGTAAGTTGCTATATATCCAGCTTCTCAATGATACAAAGCAATCTTCTAAGGATTTTATGTGGATGGGAATACCAGCAGTTATCGGCATATATAAATGAGTATCATCAGCATACCAATGAAAGGTAATCCCACAACACCGTAATATGTGCCCAAGGGGTTCTATATAAAGGGAGAAAAGCAGGGGGCTTAAGACGGACCCCTGTGGAACCCCAAATTTCATGTCAGTAAGGTTAGAGGTAGTGTTACTGTACAAAACACAGCGAGAACGTCTGGTCAAGTATGACGTCAACCACGCAAGAGGACTCCCAGTAATCCCAAAGTGATTTTCCAGCCTACTGAGTAGAATATGATGATCCACTGTATCAAACGCAGCACTGAGATCTAACAGCACCAGAACCTGTGACAGGCAAGTGGTTCGTGTGCTTGATTTCAGTGCAGATGGTTCCTGGTTCAAATCCCACCCCTGCCACATTTCTCCATGTAATGTGGAGTTCCATCAAGAAGGGCATCTGGTGTACAACTTGTGCCAAATCAACATGCAGACCCCCCTTGGATCTGCTGTGGTGACCTCCAGTGGGGGGGGGGAAACAAACAAACAAGAGAGCAACCGCAAGGACTTTGTTTTTATTACGACTCCAGAATATATACAATTTTCACTTTTTTGAAATATCTGAAAAAATTGACCTTTTTCATAATATTCAATTTTTTTGAGATGGACCTGTAGAATTTTTACCCTATGTTGAGCTCAGAAAACCCACAATAAAAACTTGTGCACCAACTTCTTTATTTTCTCTCAGATGTACACTGATCACACATTCTACCCCAGAAGAACAACCCTTCCAAAAAATTCTTGAAAGCCCAATATTGCCATGACATTTACGTCTACGATGAGTGTATGTACACATTTGACCACAACTGCACACACACATACACACTCGAACAAACGAACCTGTCATTTAAAGTTTTTATTCTGCCAGATAAATTTTAAAATGCTTTTACATAGACTTAAAAATAATGCCAGACACCCCCACTTACCCTGCCCCCCCACTCCCACAAAGTACAGACTGAAAGGTGCTGTACATCTGCATGCCTGCACAGCCCCATTCCACTGTATTTATTTATTTGAAAGTAAACATAGTTTTGCCCATTTGTCTCGCTGACTCTTTTTACGTCTTAGAGAAATATTTTTTCTTTTTCCTTTTCTTTTATTCTTGTTTATGCACCTGTGACACCAGATCAAATTCCCTGTATGTGAGAACTTACTTGGCAATAAATTCGACTCTGATTCTGATGACACTGTGCTGTATTTATGTGTAAATTTTGGATGTGGGAATTCTAAGAAGAAACTGTACGTTCTGCTTTGTATGGTACATGTTAAAAAATGTAATTTTATGTTATGTGATGTCTGTTTTTCTCTGACTGCGTTATATGAATTTGTGCATGTGTGTTCATATAATTATACGTGTGTGTGTGTGTGCGTGCGCTCTCCCTCTGCATTCACTTGAAATCGGCAGGAGTTGTGACAGCTCATCTAGAATGTCATGGCTAGACTCTGGCAGACCCTGAGGAGTCGTGCTGCGTTAGCGGGCTGCCTCTGATAATTTGTCTAGCAGTCTCGGTGATGACAGCCCGCCGGCCGTATTGCGACGCGGCTCTGCAGTCTGAAATGTGCAGAAGGAGCCAGGCATTTGGGGCTCGCTGCCTATCGGAACCACTCAGTGCTGCCATAACATGAGCCTACAGAAGCCTTTCTTTTATTTGCTTTTCTTGCATTTTTTTTTTTTTTTTTTTTTTGGTTAATGGGTGAGAATTACAGATGGGATGGTGAGAGTGAAGTCGTACTGAGAGTGGGGCCTCGGTGAGCCTGGGGAGGGGGCTGGGGGGCTGAAGTGAGAGTCAGAACTTGTAGACACAGACACAGATGGAATAGTTTACCTCCTCTGGCCCAGACTTGACTTCCAATGTCTGACCTGTTGCAACCCACATTCTGTTCGCTGTGCTCGTACAGTGGTACAGACTTCCCACTGGTGTTTTTCTAGGACTGCTATGCTCCTGCCTGTCTCCCCCTTCTTACTATACCTGGTGGGGGCGGCACACTGAGGTGGCTATGGCTTCATACGCCAGCCAAGGGCTTCCTCAAATACCCCCCAACACACACACACACACACACACACACACACACACACACACACACACACACACACACACACACACACACACACACACACACACACACACACACACACACACACACACACACACACACACACAACTTCAAGGGGGCTTCTGGAGACTAATAGCAACTACAGATTTTGTTATTCTAAATTTCTCTCACACAGACACTTTGCTCAAATTTAAACACATGGTATTCATTTCAAACCTCTGCCCTGTTTCTTTGAGATCTCTGGTGAAGAAGAAAAAAAAAAGAGAATATGAGAGGAAAACACAGCGTCAAGTCTGATTTCCTGATGGCCAATCTGGTAGCTGCGGGTTGAAATCCCAACTTTACCCAAATACACACACACACACACACACACACACACACACACACACACACACACACACACACACACACACACACACACACACACACACACACACACACACACACACAGTTTGAACTTTCACACACATTATCAGAATATGAAGCAAGCATTGGATCTGATAAAGGTCGTGTTTCTTACTCCATTACAAAATGGGGATGTCAGCAGTGTGTTAGAAGTTTACCGTATAATTAAAAGCTGCAGCTAATACATTAAGAAATGGTTTTGTGCTCCCAGTGTTCTACCCACGTATCCCTGCAAATCACAATGTAAAACCAGCTAATGAAACAGGCATCCTCATGCTGGACTTCCCCATTCGGCACAGTGCTTTTTGAACTCTCCAGGAGCCGGCATGACTCCGGTGCGCTCACATGCTACTGAGTGCTGCCAGTATTCTTTGCTAAAGTAAATAGAGTCGGTGGTTTAAAGCTCTGCAGGACCACTGCCATGCCAGCAGCTTCCTTTTGGTAATCAGCTGAAGGTCTTTTCTCAGAGACATTCTACAGTTAGGTCCCCATACAGTAGTGTTCAGAATAACAGAAGTGCTATGTGACTAAAAAGATTAATCCAGGTTTTGAGTATATTTCTTATTGTTACATGGGAAACAAGGTACCAGTAGATTCAGTAGATTCTCACAAATCCAACAAGACCAAGCATTCATGATATACACACTCTTAAGGCTATGAAATTGGGCTATTAGTAAAAAAAAAAAGTAGAAAAGGGGGTGTTCACAATAATAGTAGTGTGGCATTCAGTCAGTGAGTTTGTCAATTTTGTGGAACAAACAGGTGTGAATCAGGTGTCCCCTATTTAAGGATGAAGCCAGCACCTGTTGAACATGCTTTTCTCTTTGAAAGCCTGAGGAAAATGGGACGTTCAAGACATTGTTCAGAAGAACAGCATAGTTTGATTAAAAAGTTGATTGGAGAGGGGAAAACTTATACACAGGTGCAAAAAATGATAGGTTGTTCATCTACAATGATCTCAAATGCTTTAAAATGGACAAAAAAAAAAAGACGCGTGGAAGAAAACGGAAAGCAACCATCAAAATGGATAGAAGAATAACCAGAATGGCAAAGGCTCACCCATTGATCAGCTCCAGGATAATCAAAGACAGTCTGGAGTTACCTGTAAGTGCTGTGACAGTTAGAAGACACCTGTGTGAAGCTAATTTATTTGCAAGAATCCCCCGCAAAGTCCCTCTGTTAAATAAAAGACATGTGCAGAAGAGGTTACAATTTGCCAAAGAACACATCAACTGGCCTAAAGAGAAATGGAGGAATATTTTGTGGACTGATGAGAGTAAAATTGTTCTTTTTGGGTCCAAGGGCCGCAGACAGTTTGTGAGACGACCCCAAACTCTGAATTCAAGCCACAGTTCACAGTGAAGACAGTGAAGCATGGTGGTGCAAGCATCATGATATGGGCATGTTTCTCCTACTATGGTGTTGGGCCTATATATCACATACCAGGTATCATGGATCAGTTTGGATATGTGATATGATATTTTCCTTCCCACTGTCGCCAAGTGCTTGCTCACAGGGGGTCGTTTTGACCGTTGGGGTTTTTCTGTAATTATTGTATGGCTTTTGCCTTACAATATAAAGCATCTTTGGGGCAACTGTTTGTTGTGATTTGGCGCTATATAAATAAAATTGATTTGATATGTCAAAATACTTGAAGAGGTCATGTTGCCTTATGCTGAAGAGGACATGCCCTTGAAATGGGTGTTTCAACAAGACAATGACCCCAAGCACACTAGTAAACCAGCAAAATCTTTGTTCCAAACCAACAAAATTAATGCCTCGCAGATGTGAAGAAATCATGAAAAACTGTGGTTATACAACTAAATACTAGTTTAGTGATTCACAGGATTGATAAAAAGCAATTTGAACATAATAGTTTTGAGTTTGTAGCGTCAACAGCAGATGCTACTATTATTGTGAACACCCCCTTTTCTACTTTTTTTTTTTTTACTAATAGCCCAATTTCATAGCCTTAAGAGTGTGCATATCATGAATGCTTGGTCTTGTTGGATTTGTGAGAATCTACTGAATCTACTGGTACCTTGTTTCCCATGTAACAATAAGAAATATACTCAAAACCTGGATTAATCTTTTTAGTCACATAGCACTACTATTATTCTGAACACTACTGTATGTATGGCAGTTGGACAGTGACCCAATTTGAATAATTTTGCATCTGTACACCCCCAGAATGGAACTGAAAGAAACAATCAAAATGTGCTTGTAGTGTTGATTTTAAAGGGCACATCTCATTCCACTCAATGCTATCTTTTAAAAATGACATACCAGATTATAAATCATTTATTCCAAGTCTTTAACTTGTGTGGGCACTGATAAAACTAAACCTTGTCAGAAAAATGCATGACAAAGTCATAGTCATTTTTATCCATAAACATTATGTAAACTTGGGGTCTGACATTTAGCTAGCTGAAGGTCACACACCTGCAACTGCGGCCGCTTAGTTTCGTGCTCAGATTTATGACAGCATGTCAACCTGGGTTGCTTTTTTTGTATTCAGAAAAACCTCATGTTAAATACGTCTAAATACGATCCAAAAATCACCATCACCACCACGACGGACCCTCCCAAAACACACCTGGTCACCATGTCGATGTCTTCAGCGACAAAGTCCACAAAAAAAACAAAAAAAAAACAGACTTCATTCAAGCTGGGAAAAAATTTAGATATTTTTGATTTGTTACATTAATGTCACCGAGTGGGTGGTGCCTCACATGATGTAATGAAAGTCAACTCTTCTGACAGGATCACGTCTCTAAGCGTTTATCAGTGACAGACTAAATCATACTAATTTCCCAATGTTTCTAACTTAATTTCTCAGGGCATATTTTCCCAACAATAAAACAGATTACATTAACATTTTTATAATTCTTTATATATTAAGTAAGTAAGTAAGGTTTATTTATATAGCACCTTTCAAGATAGAAATCACAAAGTGCTTCACATAAGAAAAGAGAAATTAAAAACAGCAGAAACATAAAACCATAAAAACTAGGTAAAAGCCAGCCTATACAAAAGGGTCTTTAGCTTCACTTTAAATGTTTCAACAGAGTCCACGGAGCGTAGGTCCAAAGGCAGTGCATTCCACATTTTAGGTGCCACCACCTCAAAAGCACAGTCTCCCCTGGTCTTCAGTCTTGTCCTAGGCACAACCAATAGGCCCAGGTCCGAAGACCTCAGAGACCTACTTGTCACATATGGATGTAATAGCTCGGTGATATAAGATGGCATTTGACCATGCAGAGCTCTAAAAGTCAGTACTAGAATTTTAAATTGGAGTCTGAAATGGATGGGGAGCCAGTCCAAGGAGGAGAGGATTGGGGTTATATGTGACCTCTTTGATGACCTCGTCAGCAGCCTCGCAGCCGCATTCTGAACCGTTTGTAAGCGGTCCAAAGAGGACTTGCTAAGGCTAAAAAATAGAGAGTTACAGTAATCCAAACGTGATGACACAAATGCATGAATGATCATCTCCATCTCCGCCCGAGACACAATGCTGTGCAGACGGGCAATATTGCGCAAATGCAAAAAACAAGACTGTGCCAGGCGGGTAACATACACGTCAAAATTGAGGGAGTGATCGAACGTAACACCCAAGTTCCTCACTGCTGAGCGAACAAAAGGGGCCAGAGAACCAAGATTCCCAACCACAGTGGGAACAAACTCGTCAGGGGCACAAACAAGGACCTCAGTCTTTGCTATATTTAAGGACAAATAGTTGGCCGCCATCCAGTCACCAATAACCTCAACACAGTTACACACATTAAGCTCAAATCCAGGTCTTCATACAAGCAGACTTGTTCCGTCTCCACTGAGCTACCAGCTCTACTGGTTTTCTCACATCTATTTTAATGAGATTTTGTTTTATTTGTTGTAACCATGTGTGCTGAGGCCTGCCTTGTGGTTTCTTAGTTGTTCTTAAGACTTCTTCTTGTGATTTTCTGGCAGGTGTGCCTGGGTGTACTCTCATCAAATGTCCAAGTCAGTGTAATCTTCTTCTTTGGATGGTTTTGCTCCACAATTCTATGTTTTGTATTTATAGAGTTTGTTGTTGGTGATTTTCTTCAGTCATTGTATCCTAATACTTTTCTTAGGTGTCTGCATTAAAAGGTCTTCATGGTGTTTTGCAGTGGTGGGCACAGGTAACAAAAATGTTAGCTTTGATAACCATTAACCGCTAACTAAAAAGTTAACTTTTATAAAGCTAAACCGATTGTTGTGTGGGCCGATGAAGAGGAGGTACTGCTGGCCCACCACCAGAGGGTGCCCTGCCTGAAGTGCAGGCTTCAGGCACGAGAGGGCGCCGCAGCAACCGGGAGTGACAGCTGTCACTCATCAACAAGCACCAGCTGTCACTCATCATCACCATCACCTTAAAAGCCGGGCAGCAACTCCACCTCGCTGCCGAGATATCGACTACCTTATAGGTAAATTCTCAGCCGCACAATTGTATTACCACGGATACATGTTGTTCTTGAAATTGTTTGCAGGCGTGTGTGAGATTATCCGCAGCTGGAGGCTGAGTCGGTGGAACCGAGGAGGAGACGACGGTTTTCGCTCCTCACCGGATAAGTAACACACTGCATGTGACTGTGATCGGGAGGTGGAGGTGTGTTGCCCACCTACCAACAGAAGAGGACATTTGCTGACTGTTTACTGGGTGTGTTTTCTCACACTCACCATTAACTGTTTTCTGCCCTGCTAGCAGTACCAGATCTGACAGCTGGAGATGGTGGCCACCTGGGGATTCGGGACTTGGCGGCTCCGGCATGTTCCAGATCCGGTGGCAGTGGAAATCAGGTGGGGCCCGGCTCTTCTCTGGACGGTTGTCTCCTATCCTCAAACCTGCCCACACGTCACCTTCGTATATTTGACTGTAATCCAAATTCTGCATCTGTCTGTATTCCGTTGTGCATGTTTCACAACAGTAAAGTGTTGTACTTTTTGACTCATCCATTGTCCGTTCATTTACGCCCCCTGTTGTGGGTCCGTGTCACTACACTTTCCCAACAGGATATCTCGGCCAGCGTCATGGATTCCGAGGGGCGTCAACCATCTGTTGGACAACCAATAGAAGAGCAGGGTGCACAGGCGCCAGCGGGAGGCGTGGTAGGTGAGTTCCAGCAAATCCTCACCGCCTTCACTGGTTGGTTGGATCTAATGACCGAGCAGAATATCATTCTCAATTGCAGGATGGAGGCTCTCACCGCACAGGTGGAAGCGTGCACACAGGGCGCTGCTGCAACTCCTCCTCCTGCTGTCCTGGTGCCGAATATAGATGTTCCAATGGTCATTCAACGAACCCCCCAACCATCCCCTGAAGCATACATAAGTCCCCCGGAGCCGTACGGAGGCTGTGTCGAGACGTGCGCAGACTTCTTGATGCAGTGTTCGCTCGTCTTTGCACAACGTCCGGTAATGTACGCGTCAGACTCTAGCCGGGTGGCTTATGTGGTTAATTTGCTTCAAGGTGAGGCACGCGCCTGGGCTACGGCGCTTTGGGAGCAAAATTCACAGCTCCTAACAACATATACTGGGTTTGTGAGGGAGTTCAGAACAGTCTTTGATCACCCAAATAGAGGCGAGACCGCTTCAACAGTGCTATGAGACAGGGGCGTCGGAGCGCAACTGAGTATGCAGTCGACTTCCGCATCGCGGCTGCGAGGTCCGGCTGGAATGCTGCAGCGCTCCGCGCTGCCTTCGTAAACGGACTGTCGTCGGTCCTGAAGGAGCACCTGGTGGCTAAGGATGAGCCGCGGGATTTGGACGGGCTTATTGATCTAGTTAGACCATTAGACAATCGGTTAGAGGAACGCCGTCGGGAGCGAGACGAAGGACGTGGCCGGGCACGCGCCGTCCCTCTCCCTTCCGGGTACAAAAAGGTTCCGCCCTCCACACGCTCCACGGCCTCAGCGCTCCGTGTGGCAACAGCTCGCCCTGCTGACGATGCTATGGACACGAGCAGGGCCAAATTAAGAACTTCTAACAGACAGAGGAGACTGGCCCGCAGGGCGTGGTTTGTCTGCGGCTCAAGCAAGCATCAGCAGAGAGACTGCCCCAAGCGGTTAAACACCAATGCCCGCCCTTAGAAACTGGGCTAAGGGTGGGCCAAGACATTCACGTGGGACATACATGCATTTCTGCACATCTCCCAGTTACAATCCTGAGTGGGGATTTAACTCTTCAAGCCCCAGCACTGGTGGACATGGGGTCAGAAGGGAATCTGCTGGACAGCAGATGGGCAAGGGAAGTAGGGCTCCCTCTAGTGGCACTCCCTTCACCAGTGAAGGTGCAGGCACTAGATGGCACCCTTCTCCCTTTAATCACACATAAGACACTGCCTGTAACTCTGGTAGTGTCTGGGAATCATCGGGAGGAGATTGAGTTTTATGTGACTCCTTCTACCTCCCGCGTGATTTTGGGCTTCCCGTGGATGATAAAACACAATCCCCAGATTGATTGGCCGTCTGGGGTTGTGGCTCAGTGGAGCGAAACCTGCCACCGGGAGTGTTTAGGATCCTCGGTTCCCCCAGGTTTGACTGGTAATGATGGAGGTTAATGAGGAGGTTAAAGTCCCCCCCAATCTGACGGCGGTGCCCAAGGAGTACCACGATCTTGTTGACGTCTTCAGCAAAGATCTGGCACTCACTCTTCCCCCACACCGTCCGTATGATTGCGCCATTGATTTGATCCCGGGCGTTGAGTACCCGTCCAGCAGGCTGTACAACCTCTCACGTCCAGAGCGCGAATCAAAGGAAACCTACATCCGGGACTCATTAGCTGCCGGGCTGATCCAAAACTCCACCTCCCCGATGGGTACTGGTTTATTTTTTGTGGGCAAGAAAGACGGCGGACTCCGTCCATTCACTGATTAGAGAGGGCTGAACGAGATTACGGTTCGCAATCGATACCCGTTACCCCTGTTAGATTCAGTGTTCACGCCCATGCATGGAGCCAAAACCTTCACAAAGCTGGATCTTAGGAATGCGTACCACCTGGTTCGGATCCAGAAGGGAGACGAATGGAAGACGGCATTTAACACCCCGTTAGGTCACTTTGAGTACCTGGTCATGCCGTTCGGCCTCACTAACGCCCTTGCGACGTTCCAAGCTTTGGTAAATGACGTCATGCAGGACTTCCTGCACTGATTCGTCTTCGTATATCTGGACGATATACTCATCTTTTCCCCGGATCCTGAGACCCATGTTCAGCATGTACGTCAGGTCCTGCAGCGGTTGTTGGAGAACCGGCTGTTTGTGAAGGGCGAGAAGTGCGAGTTCCACCGCACTTCTTTGTCCTTCCTGGGGTTTATCATCTCCTCCAACTCCGTCACCCCTGATCCGGCCAAGGTTGCGGCGGTGAAAGATTGGCCCCAACCAACAAGCTGTAGGAAGCTGCAACAGTTCCTCGGCTTTGCAAATTTCTACAGGAGGTTCATCAAGGGGTACAGTCAGGTGGTTAGCCCCTTGACAGCCCTGACCTCCTCCAAAGTCCCCTTCACCTGGTCGGATCGGTGCAAGGCCATGTTTAGGGATTTGAAACGCCGGTTCTCGACTGCACCTGTTCTGGTGCAGCCCGATCCTAGCAGCCAGTTTGTGGACAGCCAGTGGACGCCTCTGACTCAGGGATAGGAGCCGTGTTGTCCCAGAGCGGAGAGTCCGACAAGGTTCTCCATCCATGTGCCTATTTTTCACGCAGGTTGACCCCGGCTGAACGGAACTATGACGTGGGCAATCGGGAACTCCTCACGGTGAAAGAGGCTTTTGAGGAGTGGAGACATCTGTTGGAGGGAGCTGCGGTACCATTTACGGTTTTCACAGACCATCAGAATCTGGAGTATATCAGGACCGCCAAGCGAATGAACCCCAGGCAAGCCTGCTGGTCACTGTTCTTCGGGCGTTTTGACTTCCGGATCACCTACCGCCAGGGGACCAAGAATCAAAGATCTGACGCCTTGTCCCGGGTTCACGAAGAGGAAGTCAAGACCGAGCTGTCAAATCCACCGGAACCCATCCTACCCGAGTCCACTATCGTGGCCACCCTCACCTGGGACGTGGAGAAGACCGTCTGGGAGACCCTGGCACGGAACCCGGACCCGGGAAACGGCCCGAAGAACCGGCTGTACGTCCCACCAGAAGCCAGGGCTGCAGTCCTGGACTTCTGTCATGGTTCCAAGCTCTCCTGTCACCCAGGGGTGCAAAGAACCGTCGCACTGGTCCGGCAGCGCTTCTGGTGGGCGTTCATGGAGGCCGACGTCCGGGAATACGTCCAGACCTGTACCATCTGTGCCAGGGGCAAGGCAGACCACAAGAGGACCCAAGGACTTCTCCAACCGCTTCATTTGTAAAACCCACCACACATTTCAGTAACGGTGTGTTGTACCGACCAGCCAACCACTGACGTCAGGAAACTAATGTACCCGTAATGCAATGCGGCATGTGTGTCTAGACGCTAAAACCTTCAAAATTAGTGCATTACTTTAAAACTAAACCTTATAGCTGATATTTTCACTTTGTAAAAGGACAGACATGTTAATTTCAATAACTTCTCCAGAATTAGTTTGTTTAAAATTATAACCATAAGTCAAAACTGTCTGCCTATGTAAGACTCCAGTGAAATGACTGGCAGGTCTGTATGGTGTGAAGAGAAATTAAATTTCTTTTTTTTTTTTCCTCTTCCCCCTCTTCCTTCCTTTCTCTCTGGTAGTCAGCTCTCTTCTGCCTGCAGAGGATAGAGCTCTACTATTCATGGCTGTCTGTCTGCTACAAAACATGTAACAGACAGGTGCTAAAATCTTTGATTTCAGACCTTACAAATGTTTTTAACTGTTAAGCTTTATCCACTATGCCTACAAAAATATGTTAGTGGTCTAAAAGTTACTGGAACTAAATTTATTGGAAGCTAATTGGTCCGCTGATGGTTTTCAAAGTTATCTGGAAAGGTAATCCGCTAATGAAAACTTTAGCTTCAATAATTTGTGATTAGTGGAAGTGTGCCCACCACTGGTGTTTTGTAAATGTTTCATGTCAGGGTCCAAATCTCATTTTTGTAGAAGAAAATGCTTGAAACATTTGCACTGACGGCTCTCAGTTTGAAGGCGTTACTGATTTCGTGGCTGTTAAAGATGTCTGAAAGGCTGGTAAGAGTCGATGGCAAGAATTTTTCTTCTGTTTGTCTTTTTCTGTGTCCAGTAGGTCACCTAAGAGTTTTCAGGATTTGTATATTCTTCTTAGCCATTTCTTGTGATTTTAAATTCTTTTGTTTTGGTTTTATTGATGGTGAAATTTCTTTTCTTGAGAGTTGGTGGTTCAGTTGTTTGCACTGTTGCCTCACAGCAAGAAGGCTGCAAGTTCGCTTCCCAACTGGTCCTTTCTCTATGGAGTTTGCATGTTTTTCTGACGTTCGCGTTTGCTCACTTCAGGTGCTCTGGCTTCCTCCCACTACAAAACACATGCAAATTAGATCAAGTGGACACTTTAATTGACAGTACGTATAGAAAATGAATGAATGACTGGTAGACAGAAGTTATAATCTTCATGTTCTGTAGGTAACGTTGGCTTTTCTTGGGATGCATAGTTGTGCTCCCTTTCTGGTGGTGAAGGGTTTAATGACTGTGCCAGACAGAGAATGAAAAGTACTGTGCTGAGACAGTCTCCTTGAGTAATGCTGATTTCAGTGTTGATGTTTTCTCCTACTTTCACTTTGAGGTTGACATCTTTTATGAGTATGGACATCATGTGCAACTCATCATCTGGTAGAATTTTATTGAGGTCTTTAAGTAGTTCGGAACGGCTCATTGTATCGAAGGCTTTGCTCATACAGTAGTGTTCAGAATAATAGTAGTGCTATGTGACTAAAAAGATTAATCCAGGTTTTGAGTATATTTCTTATTGTTACATGGGAAACAAGGTAGCAGTAGATTCAGTAGATTCTCACAAATCCAACAAGACCAAGCATTCATGATATGCACACTCTTAAGGCTATGAAATTGGGCTGTTAGTAAAGAAAGTAGAAAAGGGGGTGTTCACAATAATAGTAGCATCTGCTGTTGACGCTACAAACTCAAAACTATTATGTTCAAACTGCTTTTTTAGCAATCCTGTGAATCACTAAACTAGTATTTAGTTGTATAACCACAGTTTTTCATGATTTCTTCACATCTGCGAGGCATTAATTTTGTTGGTTTGGAACCAAGCTTTTGCTTGTTTACTAGTGTGCTTGGGGTCATTGTCTTGTTGAAACACCCATTTCAAGGGCATGTCCTCTTCAGCATAAGGCAACATGACCTCTTCAAGTATTTTGACATATCCAAACTGATCCATGATACCTGGTATGCGATATATAGGCCCAACACCATAGTAGGAGAAACATGCCCATATCATGATGCTTGCACCACCATGCTTCACTGTCTTCACTGTGAATTGTGGCTTGAATTCAGAGTTTGGGGGTCGTCTCACAAACTGTCTGCGGCCCTTGGACCCAAAAAGAACAATTTTACTCTCATCAGTCCACAAAATATTCCTCCATTTCTCTTTAGGCCAGTTGATGTGTTCTTTGGCAAATTGTAACCTCTTTTCCACATCTTTTATTTAACAGAGGGACTTTGTGGGGGATTCTTGTAAATAAATTAGCTTCACACAGGCGTCTTCTAACTGTCACAGCACTTACAGGTAACTCCAGACTGTCTTTGATCATTCTGGAGCTGATCAATGGGTGAGCCTTTGCCATTCTAGTTATTCTTCTATCCATTTTGATGGTTGTTTTCCATTTTCTTCCATGCGTCTCTGTTTTTTTTTTTGTCCATTTTAAAGCATTGGAGATCATTGTAGATGAACAGCCTATAATTTTTTGCACCTGCGTATAAGTTTTCCCCTCTCCAATCAACTTTTTAATCAAACTACGCTGTTCTTCTGAACAATGTCTTGAACGTCCCATTTTCCTCAGGCTTTCAAAGAGAAAAGCATGTTCAACAGGTGCTGGCTTCATCCTTAAATAGAGGACACCTGATTCACACCTGTTTGTTCCACAAAATTGACAAACTCACTGACTGAATGCCACACTACTATTATTGTGAACACCCCCTTTACTACTTTTTTTTTTAACTAATAGCCCAATTTCATAGCCTTAAGAGTGTGCATATCATGAATGCTTGGTCTTGTTGGATTTGTGAGAATCTACTGAATCTACTGGTACCTTGTTTCCCATGTAACAATAAGAAATATACTCAAAACCTGGATTAATCTTTTTAGTCACATAGCACTACTATTATTCTGAACACTACTGTATCTGGAAGGAGGAGGTAAATGTGATTCTGGCTTGATGTTTTTGCCTTTTCTGACAGTATTTTGACTGCAAAAAACATTTTCCTCCTGATAGTAGATATGCTGGCTGTGATCAATTCAAGCACACATCTGGACTGACCCACAGCTGCTACGTAATTCGGTGAGCGTGCCACCATAGCAGTGCATCCACAGGGCCAAGCACATAATCATAAACTGATCTACTGTGATGATGGACTTGATTTTAACATTTGACAACTTTGCTTCATATAAGCTGAAGGTTTCTGTATGACCCATGGCTGTGAAACAAACTGCATCCTTAAAGACACAGCACACATACTCACCATCCTTTGTCATCATCCTCTGCCAACTCCTCCACCTCTTCTTCTTCTTCAGGTGTATCCGTGATAGCTGTCGACAATTTGGATTTGAAACGATCGAGTAGAGCTAACGTCTACAAAACAATCATTAGACATCGTTAATGCATATGCCATTTTTTTAATACAAGAGCCTCCATTATCAAATTATTTGATGTATTGATTTATGTGACCTGTTGCTCTCTGCTTGTGCCCTTCTTCAGTTTTTGTTTTCTGACCTCTTCATACTTCTTTCGTCCCTCCAGGTACTCTTCCACAGCCGTGCTGATGGGCTTTTTTTCTCCTGGACACACAGGCACTACTTACAAAACATAAAATCTGTGCAATGAAATATTTCAAAACGTACACTTTGAAACTATAAGAATAATGGGAGGAGCCTGGGAGTTGCCATGGACCATCTTGTTTTTTGCATCTGGCATCCTCACACACAGCGCCTTCAGCTGCTTGTTTGGCCCCAAAAGAGCTGCTGAGTTGATGTGATCACATGAAGGACCATAATGAAACAACAGACCCTGGATGGCAACCGCTCAGGTAGACAACAAGGCCATCCCCAACTCTCAAAAGTAACCATCACCCACCAGTGAAAGGTAGGTGCCCCTTCCTCTTTTTCAGTTGGTGAGCCACCAGCCTGCTGAATGCCCAGCGGGTGAGTGAAATAAGATCACAGATTGGCCTTCATGAAGAGGTCAGAGCAGAACTTGGAGGATGATTTAAGCTTTAAAGGACTATGGTGTCCAAGTGAGATTCAGTGTGTATGTGTGTGTGTCACTCTAACTGTTGTACAGCGTGTCCAATGGGATGAGACGGAACAAGTCCTCACCACCGTGCTCGTCTCAGGCTGGGCCATGTTTCAAGATTTGCAACATCTGAACAAACATTCTTCTCCCCTGCAGTGGTCACTGGCACATGACATCTAAGAATTCCATCTAATGGAATTAACTTTTGCTTTCAACACAGAGACATAATGAGGAACTCTTAAGAGAAACTCCTGCCTCTGGACAAGCTGCAAGAAAAGCACAAAACAAAGGTTCCTGGCAGAGTTTAAATCCTCAGAGGGACTTTAGGCTCATTCCAACTGCTGTGCCATTAGTGCTTCTTTATTTGTGTGTGGAACTGGATCAAACTTAGAGATAGTGTACACCTTTTGCTACTTAGGATGTTTTGGAAAAACAGCTTAACACTACACAGATATCACTAACAGCAGCACATTAACTCAGAGACACCAACAAATGTTAGCTAATCCTTTCACCTCCCCAGGGAAAGGGTTTTTTTGGGGGGGGGTATGTGTCTGCTGGAACTAATGACTCAATTTTCATCAAATGCCCTGAGGCGGTTTGGGCCTGAACCATAACAGTAACTAATCACTGTCAGAGATCAGCTACAGTATGTATCATATCTAGGGGTGCATGTGAATGTGGCCAAAATCTTGTGCAAATAAATTAGTCATGTAAATTTATGAAAATGGCAATAAAAAATTAAAAATCTTGGGACAACCAAAAAACAATGTCTGCGGCTAACTGACAAAAATCACTTAGTCACAAAAAACAAACAACCAACCAACCTTTTTCAAATATTAGGCCTCCTTCACACATAGTAGGATTAAGTACAAATCTGGGCGATTTACGGCGGAACAGCTCGTATGAGCGAACCACGAAAACACTGAGCCGACAGGCAGGTGTGCAAGATCCTGGTGCGACAGTGTTGTGCAAGCGAAGGTGTTGTGCGAGCAGGAACACAGTGTGAGCGGCTGGGACAAGCTGCACCACATCACACTGCTGATGTGGAGGAAAATAAAATAAAAACCAGCTATATAAATAGTGAATATCATTGGGGTGATATAAATAATACATAAAAGGGGACGCAATACAGAACATTGTGGTTAAATAACCCAGATTAAATAAAAAAAATGGCACTCATGGGATTCGAACCTGTAAGCTCTGATTGCGCTACCACTGAAGGCCTGTAATCAGAGCGGAAAAATGCCTGACATCAACAAGGACATGAAGGAGGTACGCTGTGTACAGCCACTGCAGCCCGGCGCAAAGGCGAAAGATGTTTGATATATTTCCACATGAGGACAGCAGACAGAGACATGCACCTCACGGAAGAATGTTGTATGTTCATGTCCTTTCAAACACGGAACGTGTTCTCAAGCTGGGACGCTCAAGAGCAGAGATCTTTACAGCCGCGGCTGTGAGCGGACATGCTCCCCCTTGTCCGTTCAGCGCCCAGACCAACGTGTCACTCTGTGTTATGTGATCATTCATTTTCATTATTTGCTATGTAAATGCGTATGTAGGTATTGTTGTAATTTATATAACTGTCCTGGGGGTGACGTCTGTGTTTGTAATGTGAGCACTGAGCCGTCATCCAGCTGCCAGTGTGCTGTGATCAGCTGACAGGCCCCTCCCTGTGCTGTGTGCGATCAGACCTCGCTGTCCAGCCCCATGTGATCAGATGTGTACATACATATAAGCATTTTATGCAAGTGTGCTCCCCAGGCATGCCAGATATGTTGCTGATATGTGTGTGAGACACATGCACTGTGGCTTTTTGCAACTCCACACTCGTAGGGCACCTAGACAAATTTCACACCCAGCTCGATGGTGATTTGTCTGCTGACTGTTTTTCTGCTAACAGTGCGAATGGCCACACATTTTCTAAGTGCCATGCAAGCAGTGTTACTTGTTCGTGTGTGTCAGCTGGAATTTGGCCGACACCTGCTGTGAGAGGGTTTGATGGGCTCTCACAGCCCTTACCAAAAAATAGTACTGATAAGTATATAAAAAGTAAACTGGAAGTATACTTGAAACATACTTGCATATACTACTTTTTGGTAAGGGAGTGCACACTCTGTCTTTCAGACGCTGGTGTGTGCAAATAGTTGTAGCAACAGATGTAAGAGGCGTTCGAGGAAGCTACAATTTTACACGTTTTGCATACGATTCCTGCTTCATGTGCACTTCATGCACAATTCGACCAAATTTGCACTATGTATGAAGGGGCCCTCAGTAATCTACCTTAAAAGCTGCTCGTTCTGGTAAGGCACAAGTACAAGATGAAATACCAATAAATCACATACCTTCTGTTACGTCATCAACAGCAGGTTTCAAACTTTCTTCTTTCCTTTGTTTTATGGCCTGTAGCTCCTTCTTCAACTGTCGTACTTCTTTACGTAATTCATCACTGTGCGGGCAGAAATAAGGTGTGACATTTTAAACCTGGCACCAACACACATTATAGTTGTAAGACAAATTAGACATTCCTGGGACAAAACTGCAGAGCCAGAGAAGGTCAGAAACTTAAAATCATGACAAGCTTATTGAATTTCCTGTCATAAATTGTACTTCAGTTGACATTTTAGTAAAAGTGCACCTATTGCTGCTGACCTTGATTAACAAAGAATAGCTGCTCTGATCATCTTAAAGGATAGAGCACACGAACAGTAACGTAAGCACATAAAACACTTCATAAGTGCTAGAATGAGGAATGCACATTAAACGCTCGTGCACTCTAATAAATTTGATGGAGCCTTCGTCACGTAGCCGCCGTCTGCAGACTTTAAATGGGGTGTTGAGGTCTGACAAATGCAAAGAATGAAAAACACCAATGTGTTTCCTGTTATGAGATGAGTAATTGTTAGTGTTTCAGTACAAAGAGATCCAACCCTAGATGAGATTGCAATTTTGAGCCTGTTAAAACGCTGTCATGATTACAATTGCACAACCAAGGTGCATTTTTACAAATCTGTTTGGACGTGGGTGTTTAAGACCTTTAAACTGAGCACAAAACTGTTTTGACCAGTAATTCTGATTATTATTGTTCAAATGATGAGACATGCATGAAACATTCACACTGAGATATTCTTCAAATTTTGTGATAAGACCAGTGAAAATCCAATACGGCCACCAAATTTCTACCCAAAATTCCATTTTCCTATATCTCTGAACAATGTTGATGGATTTGCATGAATGGGTCTGTTCTTTTTTAATCCCAAATTTGTTTTTGCCATAAATTATCCCCCAAAAGACCTTTCTTTTTGCTTCTCTAAAATGATTATAATATGTAAATATTCTTTTGGCGTGGCACTTTTTTTTTTAAGCATAAATTAATCCTTACACCACTGATCTACCTGCTCTCCAATCAGAAATGTCATAAAATTTTATTTTAATGTGTTATTTGTCTTTTATGTGGTTTCTATTTTAATTTTTTCATTCTATTGTTTCCTTTTAATCTGTCCTTTTGCCAATATTATTTTGCTAAGAACAGTATGTTTGAATGGAAAGTGCCACATAAATAAATATCATTATAACAGAATTATAGCACGTAAATGACCTTCAATTTCATAAACATCCAGTAAGTTAAGTCCCTTTGGCTTCTCTCTTGTTTCACTCGGGGTCACCACAGCAGATACAAATTGGATCTGCATACTGATTTGGCACAAGTTTTACACCGGATGTCCTTCCTGATGCAACTCTACATCACAAGGAGAATGGGCAATTATAGATAAACAGATACTTATCTGTAACAGAAAGAATGACGAAAAAAAAAAAAAAAAAAACATACTCCATAGTTCCTGTTCCACCTTTCCTGGCCTGAGCTTGTAACCTTTGTGGCTGATAGCCCCAAGGCCAGTCTGAATCAGAGCCAGCAGTGCTGACTTTTGTTGCTTTATATTGAGACAACTGCCAGTTGCAGAGCACTTATGTTACGAAATGATAATATTTTTGTGCTGCCTGACAGCAATGTTTTTGTTGTATTCTCTTGTGAAGCCACAAAGCACAGGTAAGCTGCAAAGTCTGGGCCTGTGGCCTAGAAACACACGAGGCATCTCCAGACCAAACAATGACTGCCTTTGTTTCTTACATCTGCCTCTCCGCTGACATTCATTAGATCCTTTTCTTTCCTTCAATCTGAAGCCTCCTTGTTTTCTGCTTTCTTAAAGTCATGTTCGCTTTGTTTCGCTCTCCCGCACCGCCTGCGGCAAAGCACTGGGGTGTCAAATGGAGTGATAAATGCTGTGGCAAATATGCCATGTGTCTTCCACGTTCACCTCAATGCAGCCCCCGAGGACACACATGAGGAATCGGTCAGACATACAGCTGGTCAGCACTGTTTTCCCCAAAAGAGAAGAAAAGAAATCCCATAGTGGAATTCCACATGATGTGCCAAGGGCAGAAGTGGTTGGCGTTGTCAGACTGGGCTTGGGTGAAGACGCTGTCTGCTCAGCACTGTTTAGAAGCAATGACAACAAACCTCTTCTCTGAGACCCATGTATTTATACAGAGTTAACATGATTCAGATGTGACAAACCACAGGTGGGCTTCATGTTCAAAAACACTGATGCATCCTCCCAGCAACTCCACACAGAAGAAAATTAGCAAAGAGGAACATCACTGAATCTTTTCTTCACAGCACCATGACCTGAAATAACTCCTGAAATTTCCTCCACAAATAAGTGCTTCATGATAACACTGATTGACATTACACTAGCAGCATCTTCACCTGGGTGAAGAACAGTTACCATGTTTTATTTTTTGTAAAACAGTAAAATTAAACAAAATAAAATAAAAACAATGTGAGCACAATGTTGGAATTAGTGCATCAACACAGTAGTTTTACAGATAAGCTACAGCAGCCATGGAGTAGTCTTCATCTGCAGTCGAACATCGGCAGGCTGGACAAACTGATCAGGCGGGCTGGCTCTGTGGTTGGCATGAAGCTGGACTCTCTGGTGACGGTGGCAGAGAAGAGACCACTGGACAAACTGCTGGACATTACGGATAATGCCAGTCAGCCTCTGCACACCATCATCAGCAACCAGAGGAGCCTCTTCAGCAACAGACTGCGCTTTCCCAAGTGCAGGACCAACAGACTGAGAAACTCCTTTGTCCTCACGTCATCAGACTGTACAACTCCTCACTCAGGGGGAGGAGGAGGAACAGGAAGACAGAGGACAGGAAGGAGAGCAACAGTAGGAGCCAGTAAACCAGAAGGTGAGCAGTATTTCTTGTATTTATATTTTGCAAATTATTTCCTACTTCTACTTCTGATACTCTGTGTGCTTCTCACCCTGTGTGCTGCCATACAATACTGCTGGAACTTCAATTACCCTGAGGGAGTCTTCCCAAAGGATTAATAAAGTTCTATCTAATCTAATGTAATTGAATCTGATTTTATTGCCTTTAACCACCGTGCGCTTAAATTTTTTTTTCTGTGCCCTGTAGTTACCAGGTTTTAAGTATTTTTCCTTGGCGGTGTTATGCATTCTGTGAGTGCCGTAGTTTCTTTATAGCCTAAAACCACAGCACTGATGTACTGATTCCAAAGCTGTGAATTTTTTTTCTAGGCCCAATAGTTCTCAAATTCTAGGTGTTAACCAGCCAACCAAACAACAAACATAGATATTTATTCATTCATTCATTTTCTGTACTTGCAAGAGGTGGGGTACACTCTGGACAAGATGCCAGTCAATCACAGGGCCAGATATAGATGGGTAACTCCAGACTGTCTTTGATCATCCTGGAGCTGATCAATGGGTGAGCCTTTGCCATTCTGGTTATTATTCTATCCATTTTGATGGTTGTTTTCTGTTTTCTTCCACGCATCTCTGGTTTTCTTTTTTGTCCATTTTAAAGCATTGGAGATCACACCTGATTCACATCTGTTTGTTCCACAAAATTGACGAACTCACTGACTGAATGCCACACTACTATTATTGTGAACACCCCCTTTTCTACTTTTTTTTTTTACTAATAGCCCAATTTCATAGCCTTAAGAGTGTGCATATCATGAATGCTTGGTCTTGTTGGATTTGTGAGAATCTACTGAATCTACTGGTACCTTGTTTCCCATGTAACAATAAGAAATATACTCAAAACATGGATTCATCTTTTTAGTCACATAGTACTACTATTATTCTGAACACTACTGTAAGGTTGTCTTTTTATAGACTGTATGTTTCTTGCATTTGACACCTACTTTACGTAAAGTAAATACATCCATATATTCTACTGTTCCTTCATCTAGCGGTCCACTTCAAAGAGCCAAATGCACACAATTAAAAAGAAGCACTGCTGTTATAAAAGTGCAGAATCTTCTTCAGAACAGTGTGTTCAGATCTGATACATATATTTTACAGCCAGGAACACTTTGGACTGAGTGATCATATCCACCTGCCTTGACATGTTGCCACTGGGAAAACAAGAAAAGTATCCCAGCAACATGGAAACAATTGGCCCCATGGTGCGAGCGCCAATAAAGGAAAAGAAACCAAAAAGTACAGAAAAAAAAAACACACCACCTGTTAAGACGCACCTTTAGGCCCAGCAAATTCCTGTAAAAACCCAAAAATCCTAACACTAGGAATTATTCTGTTTCAACAAATGTGAGATACTTTTCCTTTTTTTAACTGATTAGAGTTATTAGCTGCAAGTGGTGTCTGACTGAATTAAAACCTTTCCACATGTGATGGTATCATGCTACAATAATCATGTTCATTACAGATTCAAGTGTTAGGGCACCTTCACACATAGTGTGAATTTGGTTGAATTGCGTATGAAGTGTGCATGAAGCAGGAATCGTATGCATTACATGTAAAATCGGAGCTGCCTCTAACACCTCATACACCTGTTGCTACCACTATTTGCGCACACCAGCAGCTGAGAGACAGAGTGTGCGCTGTGCGAGCCCATTGAACCCTCTTGCAGCAGGTGTCATCCGAATTCCACACGAACATCTAACACCGCTCGCTTGGCACTTAGAAAATGTGTGGCCATTCATACTTTTAGCATGACAACAGTCAGCAAACAATCACTGTCGAGCTGGCAGTGAAATCTGTTTAAGTGCCCCCACAACTGTGAAATTGCCAAGTGCACATGTGGCGTGCTAGAGTGTCCGAGAATGTTTTGCGTGCTCCCCCCGGTCCCCCCCCCAACATGTGCATCCATGTGGTTCATGCCCCCCCCCTGCAGGTGAGGCGTCTTTCATCTGCTCACAGAGTGACACCTTGGTCTGTGCGCTGAACGGACGGGGGTGTGGCAGCTGTTGACAACTCTGGTCCTGGATGTCACAGCTGCAGAACATGCACAGTGTTTTGACGGACACGCGAGTGTGTGTGCTTGCTGTCCTCACGTCAAAATACATAAAATCATATATCACTTTTGCGACGGTCTGGCGAAGGCACATTGACAGGCTGTTCCAGCTGGTCAGTTCATGTGGACACGCAGCAAGTGATCTGAACGTCACGACATGTGTCCTGTGAGCAGCGCAGGACTATATGACAAGCAAACAGTGTGACAAATACGCCACTTTCAGTCACATATCTGCTGAAATAAACCGTAACAAACACCGTTTGGTCAGTTATCACTGCTTTTTTTTTTCTTTTTTAAAACATATGTTTATCTGGTTGTTGATTTTAGCCATTTCACGCTCCTGTTATAAGCCAGTGATTGTAACACAGTGGTAAAGTTTCTGCCTGGTAATCAGAGCTTACAGGTTTGAATCCCGTGGGTGGCATTTTTAAAAATTTAACCAGGGTTCTGTATTGCTTCCCCTTTTATGTATTATTTATATCAACCCAATGATATTCACTAATTGTACAGCTGGTTTTTATATTATTGTTCTCCACATCAGTGGTGCGATGTGGTGCAGCTGCTCGCACTGTGTTCCTGCTTGCCCGACACTGTCGTGTGCACAATACCGTTGCAGTGGGATCGTGCATGCCTCACGTTGGCTCGATGTTTGTGTGATTTGCTCATATGAGCTGTTCCGCCATGATTCGCCCCATTTGTATTGTATTGTAGTTTGATTTAGATTATAATATTAAGCAAAATGTTTAAAAAATGTGGTGTCAGGCTAAACGTGATACCACCGATGCAAAGCTCCAGTGCATGATCCCAGACCTAACCTGACCCATTTTTTTGTGAGCAATTTAAAATCACTATCAATTAAAGTAATTTTCCTATTACTGAGTCCTATATCTGTGATGAGGCCCATTGGGCCAGTGATGATCCTGACACACAATAGCATGAAGCACATGAGAGTCTACAGCCCTATTCGAGTGGAATTGATTTTATGCACAGAGGTGGGGTAAAGCAATTATTCCCAGAGTTTTTCAGGTATTTTTATCCTGTCCTATTACACAGTGAAAACACATACTGATGGACATTTGAAATGGGCACTGATCTTCATCACTTTAACACTGGAACTATTCTGAACAATTTCTCCAGCCCCAGTGGCTGGAGAAGGCCAACGGGACAAACACATTTTCACCTGGCTGCAGCATACAGGTGGTTATCTTCAAGATGTGGGGATGAGCTGGTCACCTGCCTGAGTTATTGCCATCTAAGGCCTGAGGCAGTTCTGCAGCAGTGGATGTAGCACCAGCGCACGCTCCCAGACCTGACCTGCTGGACAGCTGCATGCTTAAATCAAGATACAACACTAACAGGTGACCAGGGAGCTGTTTATAATGGAAAGAATACTAGGACCAATTGTGTCAAGGGTCTCTTTCAAAAAGCAAGCCAGAATGACATTCATACAACAGTCTTCAAGCCAGAAACAATTTCACTGAGGGTGATTAAAGTAATTGATTGAAGTAGCAGAGTTCGGCAGGGGAAACATTGGAGACAGATGTCTCTCATGGGGAATGATAAATTCCTTTTGATGTTTTCCACTTTTCCAGTGAAGAATATTAAAAATTCTTCACATTTAAGTGGCGAGGTGTATGGGTTTCATCAAGGGGGAGAACAAATGACAATGCTAATGGTGCTAAAGAGGAATTTAGGATGATGTTGAGATATTAAACAGGAAGAGTAGACAGTTTTGCCACTTTAAGAGCCACTTAATACCGTGAGTCGCTCAGAATTACAATGAAACATTTCAAATGAAACCTGGAGCTTTACCCTGTCTGATTTGTCAAATTAAAATCCAATTTATTAATTTATATAGCGCCAAATCACGAAAAGTCTCCACATTGTCCTCGGGTTTCCTGCAAGTTCTCCTTACGGTCCTGACGGAGCAATAGATAAAATAAAAACTGTCACATGGCAAATGTCTATGAAGAAATGTCTGATGAATTCAGTAAGACTGCACATTTTTTTGCTTTAAAATGGATACAAAGAGAGGAGAGGGGGAGAAAGAGAAAGAACAGCAACTTAAGCTCTGAAAAAGATATTGGTTCAAAATGCACTTTAACTTTCTATGACGTTACAATGTCAAACACTATGGAAATCATCCATCTCATTTTTAGAGGGCCGGGAGTACACAGCAACACAAATCAATGTTGATGTATCAGTCACGTCACCTTTTATCCACACACACAGAATGGAACATTAGGGGCACTATTTCCTAAACAAACTTTCACAATGGGCACAGGTCCATTTGGAGTGTGGCCCAGTTGCATTTTGCTATCTCAGGGGTGGGAAATACAGACCCAATGATGGGTGCTGTGCTCAAAAGAGCTGGGTTTACTGTGTCGATTTTTGATTGGCGTTTTGTAGTTCAAACATGGTGTCAACCAGTGTGAAACGTGTCCTTCCATTTAAACTGCACTCTACCCGGCGCACAGCACTGTGGTATGGACAAAGTTGGTACAAGTGAAAGGATTTGTGGTTTCTTAATGGATTAACTCTGACCTATCAGAGTTCACAGTAGACAGCGGCCACCAAAGCTCCCTGAGGTGAAGCAATGCAGCAGTGAGATGAGTTTTTGTATGTGTGTGTGTTGTGGTCTTTGTAGAGCGCTAGACAGTGATGGTCTTTTGATGGACTCAGACACACTTTCTGAAGATGGATCATATTAAATTAATTAGTCAGCTCTGTGCCCGACCACACCCCTTTTTAACCAACACACCTACAGGAGCGCTAATGGTGTTATTATTTAGAGGACGCAGGCCCTGGGCATAAAAATGGCTGCGTCAGAGGGAAACCAACGATGAGGTGCTGGACTTTCCACTGCTTTGCACCAGGTGTACAACAGGACCCTATAAGAGGATATATGGCTTTCTGCTAAAGTGTGAAATGAGTTTAAAAAAAGATGTTTTACCTCCCAGCAGGAGAGGACGTTGCCACTAATTTTAAAACAAAGCTGGTGCCAAGCAGAGAAGGAAATGGGACTCCAGTGTTATTGTTAGCTACCAGACAAACAAAGCAAAAACGGGGGTGCTGTTTCATAAATTATGAATCTTTTTAGTGACTCCCCAGAAGGGTATGTAGCTTTGGTCTATTTGAGGCTGCCAGCTTACTGTCACTCTCTTGGAAAATTAAAAAAATAAAAGTGAAACCCAGAGAGCTGTGGATGATTGACTTTTCATAAAGAAAGCATATGAAGAGATTGGCAGCAGACCAAGAACCCGTTCATAATTCAGAACTTGAAATTTTAATACCAGAGGGTCTAGCAGGAGTCTGAAGCTGAAACAATAACTCCACGATCTTAAAACAGCCCAATAATAGCTGCATGTTCATCAAAACTTCTACCATTTTCCAAAACATACAAAAGACTTAAGTTCAATTTTTGGATGTCTTGTTGCATACATATTTTTGCTTTTACCAGACTGGAGATATGTATTTATTGACCAATTTAAACATGTTCATTTGAAATGTATTTTTTTTTTGTTGTATTTATTGAGAATTTAAAATGCTTTAAATCGAAAGAAAACAACATCATGATGGTATAAACTGTGTTTTATATATATATATATATATATATATATATATATATATATATATATATATATATATATATATATATATATATATATATATATAAGTACACCACAAGGGTTGCACACACTAACCACACTAATGACTGAGCAAGTGATGTGGATGAATGTTCTAGAATAGCAAAATGGCTGGGTGAGCTTCCCTCAGGGGGTGCTCAATGGTTTGGTCAATAGCCAAGGAGAACTGTGAGCTGGAAGGGAAGAATCCAACCTCAACTCAGGAATTTGCATGACTTTGCAAGAGTGATCTGGACCGATCTGAACACGCTACCCCACAGTGGACCAAGGTTCCTCTTTCAACAGGCGTCATTTATTTGCAAATATTACAGACATTCTTTGGGCTGTTATCAGTTACTTATGATCGGAGAAAACAAAGAGTCTTCTAGAATATCAAGTATATATCAGCCTTCATACTGAAATAGTTTATATTTTGTTGAAAGTTTTCCTATTCAACCTATTTATTTTTGCGCCTGCCTGTCTGAGAGTAAAATACACAGCAAACATGCAATGTGTCAAATATTCCCATTTATCAGAGCCTGGGTGAGGTTCTACTGGTTTTTCATTCGTTTTCACAAATGTATCCCCCCCCCCCAAAAAAAACCATTCTAGACATGCATTGCTGTCTGGAATATTTTCCAGTCAGCAAACACTCCATGCTACAGTGAGCCAGAGATGCGTAAACCTGGCAGCCCAAAAACATACACAATCCTGCTGCCAAAAACTGGATTATCTCAAGCAGGTTTTTGCACAAAAACAGTGCTGAATGCCTTCTTAATCCCAGTAACATCTCCCAGAGAAAGCATTGAGTTATGACCAATGACAAGAGACAGGTGCAGCCAATTAATACGTAGTGACACAGTTCTGAGGGCATGCCCACTTGGTCAGGATAATCAGTGCCCGATGGTCCATTTAAATGCAAGTTATGTTGACCACAAGACTGAAAAGAAGCCCTGCTTAAAATCCCGTGCAAAGTCAAAAGATTTCTGGAAGGTGTACACACATGCCAGACACGCCAGAACATGTCCCGTGAGGCTTTACGCGGAACTCCTCCGCACGTCTGTCTTAATGCGCCGAAAAAGTGCTGATGTCCACATCTTTTCACAATTCCTGTGCTAGTCAGATGACATACCGGATCAAGACAGCGTCCAGTTTAAAAATGAACGGCACATTTCAATGTTACAGGAGTTTTTGTCATGGAAAGAGAAGCGGCACGTCGCGGTGCAACCGCTCGGCGCAAAGAAACGCAGTGATGAAGCCTCATGGGACATGTTCTGGCATGTCCAGCTCATGCAAAATCACAATCGGATATTCACACGACTGGAAAGCAACCGGAATCTGTCTGAAATCCACCTGAAAGCCGTCCTGTGAGACCAACACCGAGGTGGTTTTGTCCCGCGTAATGAACGGAGCCGTGGCGCGTCCCTCCGCTTTTCTTTCCATGAAAAAACTCCTGTAACGGTGGAATGTGCCGAAAAAGTGCTGATGTCCACATCTTCTGCCTTTTTGTGAAAGTCAGACGAGGTCCCGGATCAACAAAGTCTTCACGTTGGAAATGATCTGGTTGTTTCAGCGGGGTGTCAGCCTGTCGATGGGGGCTGGGAGCGCGCCGCGCTCTCAGGAGTTGTGGGCCGTCCTTAAAGCAGCAGTAACACTCCGTAATCTCTTTAATCCCCATAAAATCGTCCCTGAAAGCCATATTAATTTTTCGAACGGTGTCCACCTGGAGGTCTCTCACAGTTTGTGGAAAAAATTTGATGCAGCAAAGCTCCAAATCGTTCAGACATTTATTTGCAATAAAAATCCGCCGAGAGGGGTGGACCAGTGCTCACACAAAGCCTGCTCACAGGCAAATGATGCAACCGACAGGCATGAAAAAACTCACACATGCACACGAGGGTTCAAGCTTGTCTGACGCAATCACACGTGATTCAAATCCATATAGTTTTTAAAAAAAATAATAAGGTCGGATACTTTTCTAATAGACATCGTATACTGCATAAATAGTGATTTACTCAAATTTGAAATGAAACATTCTAATATTTTGAGATACTTTCTTTTTCCTTCTTTCTTTTTTTTTAGTGTAGGCCATAATTAATAAAATTAAAATTTAAAAAATGCTTGAAACATTTTAGTTTATATGTAATGAGTCTAGAACATGCAACATTTCCACTTTCTGAAATAAGTGACAAAAATATTGAACTTTTTGCACAATATACCGTATTTTTCAGACTACTATAAGTCGCACTTGCACTTTTACATGTTTTGGCCGGGGGTGCGACCTATACTCCAGAGCGACTTATAAATGAAAAATATACCAGTAGATTCTCAGTTAATTTACCGTAATAAAACAATTTTACGTAACAGAGTCGCTCTATGTTTTAAAATGGCCACCGGAAACGGAAATGCAATGCATCATGGGCACTGTAGTATGGTGGCCGCCCCATATAGCTCACGCTGGTCGCGATAACCAATCAGAGAACAGAACATTGGACACGTATTCCTCACCTCACCCAGACAATGATTGTGAAACAGTGTGTGAAGCAGACGAACACGGTGTTTGCTGTTATTCCTGGAGGGCTAATAAAACAGCTTCAACCCTTGGATCTCAGTGTGAGCAGAGTGTTTAAGTTGACGCTGAGAGCTGCGTGGGAGCACTGGGTGAGCGACGGCGGAGGATTAGCGTCTGCACTTGGAAGGAGCTGGCGTCGACACCACGGGGAGGTCATGAGCTACGCAGGTAGGTGCTGCACGAACATCAGCAGCTGGTGTGTACTATGGTCCACAGCGGGTAATATGTTAGAAAAGAACCGTTCAGCAATGGTGCGGGTTATGGTTCAGCTCGCAATGTGGTCCGCAAAATACAAACACATCCGTAGGTAAAATGCAGCTCACGAGAGGGCGCTCAAGGCTTGTGTGACTGTTCCTGCAACTTCTGACTGCCATAGAAAAATAAAAATTTCAACATTACTGATAACTTAACAAGACAACGGAGAAGGCCCGAAAAAATGCCACCAAAAAGAAAATCATACTCTGCAGATTACAAGTTACGACTGGTGAAATATGCATCTGAAAACGGTAGCCGTCACAATATTATCATCTGAACTTTTCATGTTAATATACCTGTATGTCCATGCGACTTATAGTCCAGTGCGACTTATTTATGGTTTATTTTTCTTTATAATGAATAAAGTGGCTGGTGCGACTTATAGTCCGGAAAACACGATACACATTTTTTGATCTGCACTTGTATGTATGTAATTTCTGAGAAATTGATGAAAACCCACTACATTGTCCTATCTTATAATGATAAAGAAAACAAAAACAAACAAACAAACAAAAAACACAAATCCCTCCCTTAATCATATCTGCTTAAAAAGTGAACGGTTTCCTCCTGGGATTATGCCACACACTTTCACAAAGGTCCAAGAAATCACTTTTGTAGATTTTGCATAATCCTGATAACAGTGAAACAGCACTGAAAACATTATCTTACTTAGCAGAGTTAATTACTCCCTTACATGAATGCATCAATTCAAACACAGCTTTCTGCTATAATTTGCAATATAATGTTGGACTCCGAAAAATGATGCCCACCTCTTCCACCATTCGGAAGATTCAGACGGCTTTCGGTGGCTTTTCAGTCGTGTGACTATCCGAGAAATTGTGGAAAAGGTGAAGAGGTGGGCATGTCACAACATGTCCTGTGAGGCTTCAACACGAAGGTGCTTTTGCTCCGTCAGCTTCGTGCCGAAGCCAGTAGCATGAATTTCGCTGCAACTCTTTTCATGGCAAAATCTTCTGTCACAGTGGAATGTGCCCAAAAAGTGCTGATGTCCACCTCTTCCGCAATTTCTCGGATAGTCACACGACGGTCCCACATCACCACAGCGTTCACTTTGGAAATGATCTGGTCATTTCAGCGTGTTGATGGCCAACCGGAGCTCGGCTCGCTCTCCGCCGTTGTGCGCCCATCTTTAAACCGGTTGTACCGCTCCTTAATCTGTGTGATGCCCATAGCATCGTCACCAAAAGCTGTCTGAATAATCCGAATGGTTTCTACCTGGCTGTCGTCCAGTTTCTGGCAAAATTTGATGCAGTCCCGCTGCTCCAGTTGTTCCATCTTTTTCCTTGGAATGAAAAAATGCCGAGCACACAACACACACCTCACACAAAGGCTGCTTACCAGGAAATGATGCAATCGACAGGCGTGAAAAAATTCACGCATGTGCATGAAGGTTCAAGGTTGGCTCATGCAAGCACACGTGATTCAAATCCATCAGGTTTTTGAAAAAAATAAAAAGGTCGGATACTTTTCTAACAGACCTCGTAGCCTGGTAAAACAGTTGCATGTTCATTCCTTCTTTATAAGCAGCTGTAAAAGTATGTTCATGATAGATTTAACATCTTGTTATAGATCAGACGAGCTCCGTTGTGTGTGCACTGATGCAATGACTTGTGCTCAGGACGAGCATTTACACAAAACGCCAGCTTGCAAAAGAGTGATTTTGCAGACAATATAACCGACGAACACAAAGTTAAAAGTTGGATCACAGTGTCAAAATTAAGCCAAGCATTTACACAACACGCCAGCTCGCAAAAGAGCGATTTTGGAGACAGTGATGGACAAACACAAAGTTAAAAGTTGGATCACCGGTGAGCCGTGGAAGAAATAAAGCCAGTGAGAAGAAGCGCATTTAATTACTCTGGAACACAGGTGAACTGGAGCCTGGCACACAGGCTCCTGTGCAGACTGGCTGGACTGTGCAGGAGCGTCTTTTTTGGACTGCGTTTAAAAAATGTGACAGCAACTTGAGTGGATGCTGTGAATTGAAAACCCACACTTTAAAAAGGGACCAAGTGTGGGAGGCCTGGAGGTTTGGCCCAAACCCATGCCTAAACGTGTACTAACATCACGTTACATGGCGCTACATGGATCATATCTGGCTTGACGTGAATCATATGTGGCGACATGAGTCATTTGAGGCTGGGCGGGGCTCAAATGACAGGTCAGTCGTGGCTCACTAGAGGCTGATATGTGGCACATGTGAGGTACAGAGAGGTGCCTTAGTAGTGGATACATGACAGCTTAAAATGTGGATCATTCTTCAAATAATCGCTGACACACCCATGTGTGGCTCATTATTCGGTGGGACCGAGGCTCAAGTATTGTGTGTGAATGTAGCTAAAGCAGGCTTCTCTCTGTCTCAGGCTCTCAGTATACACATGGTTTCTTCCTGCTTGAAATGAGCTTGTCAGTTATTTAAATTTCTATAGCTTAGGTCTTTATGATCACTAAGGCCACCAATGCTTGCTTTCAAAGTATCACTACGAGACTACGTATCAGACAACACTCAATACTAAAGGACGTGTATCAGGAGTCAACAACAAAAAGAGGAAGAAAAAAAAAGAGAGAAATGGGATATTGCTAGTAGTAACAAAGAGTAACACAAAAACTAACTACAACCACAAAAGGTGTTACCACAAGAGTCCATGTACTTACAAACAGTGTGCACAACATGAGTAGAAGGTCAATGCAAAAGAGCCAGCAAATGAACAGTGAACCAGGTGTTACTTAAATACCAACTCAACTGATGAACCAAACTGGAGGGCAGGTGTGTGATGGGGTCAAAGGTCACGAACCAACCAAAAGAGGAAATGAGCTTAAACAGACATCTAAGGGGTAAGTGGAAATAAAACACAAGATAGCAAAACACACACAGGAAGTAACAAAACCAACATATAAATCCAAGTACAAGATACCAAAACCAACATGGAATTCGAAAAGTACAGCGGATTAGTGGTTGGCACTGTTGCTTCACAGCAAAAAGGTCATGGGATCGATTCCCACCTGTGGTGAAGATGTCGCAAACATGAGACGTGATGAACATAATGACAACTCACACAGAGGACTGATCACATAACAAAGAACAGAAAAACTACCAGGAGGAACCACACGAGTGGCTGACAGGGGAGAACACACACACGCACACACTCACATGCTGACAGCCAGAGAACAAGAACACACGCACACATACCAGGACTGGGACACGCAGGAGGACACAAAACTAGAAACACATCCACGCATATACATATATATACACACACACACACTGGACTCAACCACACACGCATTCACACACATACTCTCACACACACCCACAAACAATGGGATACAGACAGGTGACGATGGGGACTCAGACCTGACAGGAGACAGTAAATACATAAAAAACACAGAGACGCCTCACAGAACTGAAGCCCAACACTTTTGGTAAATATAAATGAATGTGGTCAACTGGTTCTTGAGAAATCACGCAAACAAGCAAAAATGGACGGACAGACGGACATGTTAATCACTACTATGATACCTGGCTACGGGAAAAATGTCTATTGCATGAAAATTCTGTAACATTCATACAATTATTAATATCAAAGTAAGTGATGTGTCAGCAGCCAGAGCCTAAACTCACCTGTTTGAGAAGAACTTGGCTTGTGTGCTGCATTATTATACGTGGCAGGTCATAGCAGCAGGCTTCGTGGTGCCAGATCCATCTCGAGGCTCCCTCGTAAAGAGCTCAAGTCATTTCGGAACCTGTTTTGCCGCCATCAGAATATGTAAATTACGGTCAGATGGTCCTCAGATTCCACATGGATCGCCGTTGGATAGGTGTCCCATCTCGACGGCGCCTGGAGGGTTTTGAACATGTGCATCACACTCGAGGCCGCCAGCTGATTTTGACCACTGTGTGGACATCTGCAGATGGCTGTCAGAACGTTTTGGAACGTTTTTGAGATCGGCAAAAACACGCACCGACGGCTCTCCAAGGCCGAAAACGGCTCGCTGACGTCTCTCACCGAAGCCGCGGATCCCACCAGGACATCTCCGGGAGTGAGCACTTCTCACTATAGTGATAGTGCACATGAGGTGCAGTTGGCATCAGAATTTTGGCTCTCTGTTGGGACTGTTTACACAGAGACTGCTACCTGCTGCTTTGGACTTGAATTAACAGTCTTTTTCAAGACTTTTTTACTTTTTTTTTTACTTTTTTACTGTGCTCCAACGCCTAAGGAAGACCTCTAACGGTCGAAACATCGCGACGGAGCACTTTTATCAGCTAACTTTCATCAGCGTTGGCAAGCTAACTAGCTTGCTAACGCTTTCGTTTTTATTTTTTTTATTTTATTTTTTTTTCTCTTTTAGCACTGTTGTCGTGCGTTATCTGTGCTGCTCCACAGCGTGTTTAGTTGATTTTTATTTTATTTTAGCACCGTTGTCGTGCGTTCGCTGTTGTCGTGCGTTGCCTGTGCTGCTTCATGGCCTGTCTGGTGCCTTGATTGGGGCACTCCTTCTGCTGAATCACCTTTAAATTATTTACACATTATTCACTTTGTGTGTTTTTAGGAATCCGCTAGGTTGCGTAGCTACTAGCTCTTAGCCGATTTAGCATGGCGGCTTCTCCTGTCTCTCCCGTACTTTTCTGCTCTGGGTGTGAAATGTTTAGTTATTCCTCGGCCTCCTTTAGCAGTAATGGTACTTGTAATAAGTGCAGCTTATTCGTAGCTTTGGAGGCCAGGCTGGGCGAACTGGAGACTCGGCTCCGCACCGTGGAAAATTCTACAGCTAGCCAGGCCCCTGTAGTCGGTGCGGACCAAGGTAGCTTAGCCGCTGCTAGTTCCCCCCTGGCAGATCCCGGGCAGTCGGGAAAGCAGGCTGACTGGGTGACTGTGAGGAGGAAGCGTAGCCCTAAACAGAAGCCCTGTGTACACCGTCAACCCGTTCACATCTCTAACCGTTTTTCCCCACTCGGCGACACACTCGCCGAGGATCAAACTCTGGTTATTGGCGACTCTGTTTTGAGAAATGTGAAGTTAGCGACACCAGCAACCATTGTCAATTGTCTTCCGGGGGCCAGAGCAGGCGACATCGAAGGACATTTGAAATTGCTGGCTAAGGCTAAGCGTAAATTTGGTAAGATTGTAATTCACGTCGGCAGTAATGACACTCGGTTACGCCAATCGGAGGTCACTAAAACTAACATTAAATCGGTGTGTAACTTTGCAAAAACAATGTCGGACTCTGTTGTTTTCTCTGGGCCCCTCCCCAATCAGACCGGGAGTGACATGTTTAGCCGCATGTTCTCCTTGAATTGCTGGCTGTCTGAGTGGTGTCCAAAAAATGAGGTGGGCTTCATTGATAATTGGCAAAGCTTCTGGGGAAAACCTGGTCTTGTTAGGAGAGACGGCATCCATCCCACTTTAGATGGAGCAGCTCTCATTTCTAGAAATCTGGCCAATTTTCTTGGATCCTCCAAACTGTGACTGTCCAGCGTTGGGACCAGGAGGCAGAGCTGTGGTCTTATACACCTCTCTGCAGCTTCTCTCCCCCTGCCATCCCCTCGTTGCCCCATCCCCGTAGAGACGGTGCCTGCTCCCAGACCACCAATAACCAGCAAAAATCTATTTAAGCATAAAAATTCAAAAGAAAAATAATATAGCACCTTCTACTGCACCACAGACTAAAACAGTTAAATGTGGTCTATTAAACATTAGGTCTCTCTCTTCTAAGTCCCTGTTGGTAAATGATATAATAATTGATCAACGTATTGATTTATTCTGCCTTACAGAAACCTGGTTACAGCAGGATGAATATGTTAGTTTAAATGAGTCAACACCCCCGAGTCACACTAACTGTCAGAATGCTCGTAGCACGGGCCGGGGCGGAGGATTAGCAGCAATCTTCCATTCCAGCTTATTAATTAATCAAAAACCTAGACAGAGCTTTAATTCATTTGAAAGCTTGTCTCTTAGTCTTGTCCATCCAAATTGGAAGCCCCCAAAAACCAGTTTTATTTGTTATTATCTATCGTCCACCTGGTCGTTACTGTGAGTTTCTCTGTGAATTTTCAGACCTTTTGTCTGACTTAGTGCTTAGCTCAGATAAGATAATTATAGTGGGCGATTTTAATATCCACACAGATGCTGAGAATGACAGCCTCAACACTGCATTTAATCTATTATTTGACTCTATTGGCTTTGCTCAAAAAGTAAATGAGTCCACCCACCACTTTAATCATATCTTAGATCTTGTTCTGACTTATGGTATGGAAATAGAAGACTTAACAGTATTCCCTGAAAACTCCCTTCTGTCTGATCATTTCTTAATAACATTTACATTTACCCTGATGGACTACCCTGCAGTGGGGAATAAGTTTCATTACACTAGAAGTCTTTCAGAAAGCGCTGTAACTAGGTTTAAGGATATGATTCCTTCGTTATGTTCTCTAATGTCATATACCAACACAGAGCAGAGTAGCTACCTAAACTCTGTAAGGGAGTTAGAGTATCTCGTCAATAGTTTTACATCCTCTTTGAAGACAACTTTGGATGCTGTAGCTCCTCTGAAAAAGAGAGCTTTAAATCAGAAGTGTCTGACTCCGTGGTATAACTCACAAACTCGTAGCTTAAAGCAGATAACCCGTAAGTTGGAGAGGAAATGGCGTCTCACTAATTTAGAAGATCTTCACTTAGCCTGGAAAAAGAGTTTGTTGCTCTATAAAAAAGCCCTCCGTAAAGCTAGGACATCTTTCTACTCATCACTAATTGAAGAAAATAAGAATAACCTCAGGTTTCTTTTCAGCACTGTAGCTAGGCTGACAAAGAGTCAGAGCTCTATTGAGCTGAGTATTCCATTAACTTTAACTAGTAATGACTTCATGACTTTCTTTGCTAACAAAATTTTGACTATAAGAGAAAAAATTACTCATAACCATCCCAAAGATGTATCGTTATCTTTGGCTGCTTTCAGTGATGCCGGTATTTGGTTAGACTCTTTCTCTCCGGTTGTTCTGTCTGAGTTATTTTCATTGGTTGCTTCGTCCAAACCATCGGCATGTTTATTGGACCCCATTCCTGCCAGGCTGCTCAAGGAAGTCCTACCATTATTTAATGCTTCAATCTTAAATATGATCAATCTATCTTTGTTAGTTGGTTATGTACCACAGGCCTTTAAGGTGGCAGTAATTAAACCATTACTTAAAAAGCCATCACTTGACCCAGCTATCTTAGCTAATTATAGGCCAATTTCCAACCTTCCTTTTCTCTCAAAGATTCTTGAGAGGGTAGTTGTAAAACAGCTAACTGATCACCTGCAGAGGAATGGTCTATTTGAAGAGTTTCAGTCAGGTTTTAGAATTCATCATAGTACAGAAACAGCATTAGTGAAGGTTACAAATGATCTTCTTATGGCTTCGGACAGTGGACTTATCTCTGTGCTTGTTCTGTTGGACCTCAGTGCTGCTTTTGATACTGTTGACCATAAAATTTTATTACAGAGATTAGAGCATGTCATAGGTATTAAAGGCACTGCGCTGCGGTGGTTTGAATCATATTTGTCTAATAGATTACAGTTTGTTCATGTAAATGGGGAATCTTCTTCACAGACTAAAGTAATTATGGAGTTCCACAAGGTTCTGTGCTAGGACCAATTTTATTCCACTTTATACATGCTTCCCTTAGGCAGTATTATTAGACGGTATTGCTTAAATTTTCATTGTTACGCAGATGATACCCAGCTTATCTATCATGAAGCCAGAGGATACACACCAATTAGCTAAACTGCAGGATTGTCTTACAGACATAAAGACATGGATGACCTCTAATTTCCTGCTTTTAAACTCAGATAAAGCTGAAGTTATTGTACTTGGCCCCACAAATCTTAGAAGCATGGTGTCTAACCAGATCATTACTCTGGATGGCATTTCCCTGATCTCTAGTAATACTGTGAGAAATCTTGGAGTCATTTTTGATCAGGATATGTCATTCAAAGCGCATATTAAACAAATATGTAGGACTGCCTTTTTGCATTTACGCAATATCTCTAAAATCAGAAAGGTCTTGTCTCAGAGTGATGCTGAAAAACTAATTCATGCATTTATTTCCTCTAGGCTGGACTATTGTAATTCATTATTATCAGGTTGTCCTAAAAGTTCCCTAAAAAGCCTTCAGTTGGTTCAGAATGCTGCAGCTAGAGTACTGACGGGGACTAGCAGGAGAGAGCATATCTCACCCATATTGGCCTCTCTTCATTGGCTTCCTGTTAATTCTAGAATAGAATTTAAAATTCTTCTTCTTACTTATAAGGTTTTGAATAATCAGGTCCCATCTTATCTTAGGGACCTCGTAGTACCATATTACCCCATTAGAGCGCTTCGCTCTCAGACTGCGGGCTTACTTGTAGTTCCTAGGGTTTGTAAGAGTAGAATGGGAGGCAGAGCCTTCAGCTTTCAGGCTCCTCTCCTGTGGAACCAGCTCCCAATTCAGATCAGGGAGACAGATACCCTCTCTACTTTTAAGATTAGGCTTAAAACTTTCCTTTTCGCTAAGGCTTATAGTTAGGGCTGGATCGGGTGACCCTGGACCATCCCTTGGTTATGCTGCTTTAGACGTAGATTGTGTGGGGGTTCCCATGATGCACTGTTTCTTTCTCTTTTGCTCCGTATGCATCACTCTGCATTTAATCATTAGTGATCGATCTCTGCCCCCCCTTCACGGCATGTCTTTTTCCTGGTTTTTTCCCTCAGCCCCAACCAGTCTCAGCAGAAGACTGCCCCTCCCTGAGCCTGGTTCTGCTGGAGGTTTCTTCCTGTTAAAAGGGAGTTTTTCCTTCCCACTGTTGCCAAGTGCTTGCTCATAGGGGGTCGTTTTGACCGTTGGGGTTTTTCATAATTATTGTATGGCCTTGCCTTACAATATGGAGCGCCTTGGGGCAACTGTTTGTTGTGATTTGGCGCTATATAAGAAAAAAGTTGAGAAAAGTTGAGTTGAAATCCGACACTTTTCGGATGCGCGTCGATTCGTCATTCTGACGTCATTCTGCGTGATTCTGGCTGTGTGTGACAGGGGGTCAAAGTACTGGAAACATTTGTCTGTTAAATAATGTAAGAAGTGATGCTGGCTGGTCACAGAGCGCTGGATCATCTGTTCCTCCTCTGAACCCACTTATTCCAGGTTGGAAGCAAACCTAAGACCTTCTCGCTGTGAGGCAACCTTGTTAAGCACTAAGTCACCGTGCTGCTTGTGACTTAAGTGATGAAACAATTATCAAAATTATAGAACATTTTGTGCTTAACTGCTCAACTAAAAGTTCAGCAATAGATATTAATATCTGATATTATATAGAGAGCACAGTAAGTACTGTATGTGATAATTGATCTGAATAAGAGGAGGCACATCATTTTCTTTGGCCTGGTATAACTGAAAAGCAAATTACCAGAGACAGAAGAGGGAACCAGGCCCAGCTGGCAAAAACCGCCATCACTGTGTCCTTCAGCATATGGAAGCATTTTGCTTCCCCAGTCATGCCCCGTCGGCTTTAACAAAAGGAGCGACTACCACATATACAGCTTTTGGGACTTCATTCAGTAGTCTTTTGTAATGCACCCCCTGAAGAGGCCTTGGATTGGCCCATTTCAAACAGAACCACAGACTTGAAATAGTAACAGAACAGTGTGTAACTTTGAATGTGAAAGCACCAACAACTTCACTCATCACATTACGCTCAGACACATACTGTGCTTATTCATCTCTTTTAGCACGTATCTAAATTGGCATTCACTTGTCAGATCCTGAGTGTTTTTTGTAGGTCCAGGTATAGTTCCCCAAGATCTGGCAACTTTCATATAAATCTGAACAAGCCCAAGAATTTTGCAATCATGAAACATTGCAACGGGATATCATCTGGCTGCAGGACAGTAATGTAAGATAGTTCTGACCTGATGTAAAAGCTATTTTGGTTTCACAGAGACTCCTAATTTCAAGGTTGTCTCGGCCTGGATTCAGAGCAGAAAGTTATAGTCAGCATAATAAATTTCTCCCCCCAGCTGAGGCTTGAACACACAACAGAACCGCAGTGCACCAGACAACTGTCCGCCACTTGCATCAAGTACATGTAAGAGCGAATGAATAAAACTGAAAAAACCAAACAACAAAAGCTCCACTAAGCTCAGCTTCAGTAAAGTCAATCAGACTGAACTGGGAAAAGAGGTTGTTTTTAACCATGCTCGCCTCTTTTCCGGCTGACTAGATAATGTTGCACAGAGTGGCTGAAAGCTCAAAGCATAGCAATGGTGGGAGAGCAGCGCTCACTCTGCAACAATACCCCCTTTGTCCCAAACCAACACTATACCTACCAGCCTGCTCTTTGATGCCCTGCCAAGAAAAACCAGCGTTGGGTTACAGTTTTTTGTAGCAAAGCAATCTGCGCTTGTGTTTAATACGTATACTACAGTGTGCCTGTTAGTCCGAGCACACGGCTACCTCACGACCCTCTCCACGTCCCATCAGCACTAATGACACATGAGTACGTGTGTTGAGGGCTACAAGATAAGTGGACATGTATGTATGTATGAGAGAAGCACCATATACAGGTGAATGACAGATAAATCACTCCATCCACTCTCCTCGGGGCAGTTTCATATCTAACATGACATCACCTGACATTTTCAGTTCAATCGCACTGCAGGCGTCGACCACAGTAATTTGGTTTGAGTGCCAACGTTCCCATGTTAGAAAGAAGCTCTCCTGATGTCAGTCTGTGCATGAGTGCATGTGTGGGTGGACACATAGGTCCCACAGCACTGATAACTGAATGATAATGGCAGACCTTTCATTAATCTTCATTCTGATATCCCAAGAGTTTGGAAAAGCAGAGGTGCACATGCTCAAAAAGCAGTGTGTGAAAAAGATGTATGAATGTATGAATGAATGAATGAATGAGTCCATCACCTCCCATTTATTAAGATAAATGCTGTCACCTGTACATCACCAGACTAATAGAACATACGAGAACAAACCCTTTCACATCTAGTGAACTTTGATGCACTAACAATCTAAAGTACAACTTTGTTTTGGCTGTGTAAGATCCTGTAGACATGACTGCCACCTGCTGGATGGTTAGTGGGCGCTGGACTGACTGAATTAGAAACAGGCGTGCTTATCAGTGAGAAAGACAGAGAGACACGAAGGCTGTGTCTCAATTCAGGGGCTGCATCCTTCTAAGGCAATTTCAATTTATTTCATTTATATTGCGCCAAATCACAACAAAGTTGCCTCAAGGCGCTTCACACAAGTAAGGTCTAACCTTACCAACTTAAAGGCAGCATTCATCAGCCATAAACATCATAGCGGCATGACAAGCAATCTGTGCAGCCTTCTTTCTTCCCCCAACATACAATCCCCCAACAGCTATTATACGTTTTTCTTTTTCCATGACAAAATGGTTAATTTAAAAACACACACACACACACATATATATATATATATATATATATATATATATATATATATATATATATGTGTGTGTGTGTGTGTGTGTGTGTGTATACATACATGCGCACACACACACACACACACACACACACACATTTTGGGATCCATAGGTACAGTTATAAATAGAGACTGTTTATAGGTGTAACTACTGAAACATAATTACTAAACTACAGGCTATGCCCACTATGGCAGCTTGTCATGTGCAGTCATCAACCTTGTTAGGCAACAGGAGAAGGGGATCGGAGAAGGCTCATTTTTGTAATTGCAAAATGCTCCGTGGGCTAGAGCATCTCATTTCAGAGTTGACTGTTCCAGCCTCCACAGTCTTGGAATCCCAGGATCTTTGTAGAATGCAAGGATACACAGCCCCTGAACTGAGACACAGCTTTCTACTTTTGTGTTTCATTGATTCATACTTTAGATTTTAAGCCTTTCTTGTGTGATTAATTGTTCAAATGTTTGTACTTGAAGGTACATTTTGGTTTTGTTTGGATCAGTGTGACCTTTAAATCATAAATATATGCTGCTAAGGACATTCTGGTTTTTGTGATTTAATGAGGCCCAGTCAGGGTGCTTTTGGAAGAGCAGTTTTTAGTTGTACCATTTCCACACACCTGTTTGGTCTCTCCTGTTGTTGTTGGTTCAACAGTATCTGAATAATACTGTATGCATTTAATTACATTCATTTTCTCTTTTTAGCCAACAAACTTAAAAAAAAGTATGACACTTGTCATTGACATGTATACCATCTGTTGGTCACGTGTAAATGTTCTTACAAACTTGTTTTTACAAGCTCGAGGAACTAGGAATCCATGTTGTCGAAGTGCACATGATATCTTAACAAACACTGTGTATTCTGACAGATATAGTGACCTCACCAAGGGAAAGGCGTCACACCTGGACGTTGTGTGTATTTAAGTTGTTACTGTTGTCACTGGGGGTCAAGCGTCAGAACCTTGTGTATGTGATGTCTTGACAAAGATTTCATATATGAAGGTGAACTGTGGTACACATGCAAGACCTTGGACAAGTTCAATATCGAGTGTGATTTGATTCTAATTTTGGCAACCAGTAGGCTGAGACCGAAGATATGTGACAACTCCATGAGGTCTCCGTGGATCATGATCAAACTTGCTTCTGTAGCTTACAGCTTGCTAAGACCTTACAAAGGTTGGAAGCTGGGGTCTGCCATGCAGTTTAGGGTATTGCCCTTGTTAAAATGGTTACAGTAGTACTACCACAGGCAACATATTAAAGACAGAATCTGTGCCATCAAGAGTAACAATGGTTTTGTGTGTTGAATGACAGAACAAGTTACTTGAATAACTGAAAATTATGCTTTTAATCACCATGAAAGTTGACTTAAATGTGACCAATTATGTATGGATTACTCCTGGGCTTTGGCAAAAGCCCATGCTTGTATCCTGTAAAATGCAGAAAATGAGTCCAACCCCTCCAGTTGTTTTGATAACTCAAAAACAATAAATCCTATCATGTCATCACATGCAGGATAAAATTTAGGAGCTGTAGGGCTTCAACATGCATGTAGTTTGAAATGGGCTTGTGTTCCAGTTTATTTCAATTCGACAGCCTCGGCCTGATCGCTATCAAGGCCAGTGCTGCTTCTTTCTCATGCATTTGGTGATGTGGTTCAATAAACAATGACACCTAAACACTTATTGAAAATTATTATAAATAACATGAACAGATCAGGTGGAAATATAATGGTCAAGACAGTGTATGAGCAGGTACAGCTGAGGTCCTGAATGTACACACATCTTGGCTCAAAACTGTCACTTTCCCCAGCTCCACTCATTTCAGGTTACCAAGCAATGCATGTGCTAAATCAATTAAAACATCTACTTCTATGGCATAAAGCAGCGCCACCGAATGAAGGGCAGTGGGGGTGCACTGTGGAAGAAATTTTTGTAATGGAGAAACTTACACACAAACTGAGATTACAAGAAGCGCAATTCGAGACCAAATGGGGGAAATGGACTGATTACAGAAGACAAGAAGAGGACAACACCACTATAAACCGACAACAAGAATGTTGATGTGCGATTGTTTGCTAAGATATGCAGACACATGTGTGACACCCCCGCCTGAGAGATTGTGTACCAGTTTGTTTTCTGTTTGCTGTTACTCCTGTTCATCTTTTTCTCAATAAAAAATAAGAAAAAAAACATCTACTTCATTTCCATATGAAATTATTTTTAAAGTAGAAGGCACTCAGAGAGAGCATACCTCCACCACGGCCACATATGCTCAAACAGGTTCTGGACAAATTCAAAATAAAAGCCCTAATTTTCTCAGACATTATCCATCTGCTCATCAAATTAAACCAACATGCTCTCACAACTTTTGGAGTATGTTGTGATGTGCCAAACATTCTTCTGGATCTCAGTTCCACAAAATATTGTGGATCCCCTCCAAACCCTGAATCACTGATTTCCTGGAACATTATCTTTCTGCTCACCAAATTTCACTGAAATCATTTCATTACTTTTTGAGTTATCTGAAACAAACAAACAGATAAAGGGCAGTGAAAACATTTCCTTCTTGGTGGATGTAATAATGGTTAATAGATTGATTGATTCAGTTTTTAATTCACTGACAAATTTTCAGTGGGTCAAAACCTTAAATACACCACATCTCCTGTCAGATTTTTTTAATCTATCCAGCTCAGTTGCACAATGACATCATTTATAATAGTACTACGTACAGGGAATGTCAGCAGTACACAATCTGAAATCCACTTCAAGACTTACCTGCACAACAAAAACATTAATTTGCACCACAAACCGCCTTGACACACTTCCAAACTCATCAGAAAAGCATATTTTAAAAAACAAACAAACCCACAGCTGCTTTGGGGTGGAGTTGAGCAGCTGCCCAGAAGCAGAAATTAATGCATGTCAATTATTGTTTTTGTGAATCCAGGCCCTAAAGCTGGCTTATTAGCAGCATCTTACCTCTTACATTGCTCTTTTCCATCCTGGTCTGTTCTTATGGTAATGAAATACAATTATCTCAGAATTGTGGGTCTATTAAATGTTCTGTTTGTCTGAAAAGTACTTTGGACAGTCTGCACTACCAAAGTGCTTCGTCCCGCTTTCTCTGAGTTATATAGTACAACAGCATCCCCTCTAGGTTGATTAGTTGTATCACAGACAGGGGAATATTTTACTTTGACCTGTTTGTGACCAAGTGGGTTCAAACACCATTTCCAAGGTTAAATTCAAGGACTTTTCAGGGTCCATTTCAAGCTTTTCCAGCACCTTACAGCTGTGGTGAATTGCATAATTATATTAATACACAAATTAGTTAACGTTTTATCACATTAAAACACACATCAATCATTCAACCAAACAACCAACTAACAGCCGAACTAGTCGGTCAAATAGCTATTTTGGGGGGGAATACATAGTTACTATTTCAAGCATTTCTGAGCATTTTTCAAACCTTGAAAACACAACATTAAAATTCAAGCATTTTCTAGGATTTCAAGCACCAGTACAAACCCTGGACCAAAAACAACCACGTTAAAAAGCTACCCTTTTGACTGAAGCCAGAATGTGCTGCAGGTTTTTGGTTTGAAGCATGTAGTCGTACCTGCGGCTGGACTTTTTTTCTCGTTCCTCCTCACTGGCCTCAGTTTTCTTCTCTGGGACTTTGTCTTTCTTGAGTTTACCACTGATGAGTTGTCTCATCTTTTCTTTCTTATCTGGATCAGAGTCTTCACCTGCATCTATTCCATCTTTAATACTGTCATCATCCATCTGGAAGGACAAGGAAATCCTTCATCAGCTCAATTTTGGAAATTTCCTGGGATGAGATTTGTGTCTTCATGCAGAACTAACCTCTGCAGCATCTCCAGATGGTTCCTTCTTATTTTTCCTTTTAATGTAGAAATATTACACTTTCAGACAGGAACAAATTAAGCATGATAACCATGGGAGAAAAACAAAACATTGCTGGACGTACTTGTCAACTGCTGGAACAGAGCTCAGCCTGGCATCGTCTTTCAGAAGGTCATGGCTGCTTTTGCTTTTTCCCTTCATTGTCTAAAAACAAAATATCACTACTTAATGCATATTCATACATTTCAAAGTAACCTGAGTGTTGTGTGTTGGGGGGTTTGGCTGGATGTTTTTGTGTTGTTTTATTTTCTTTGCTCTCCAGGTGGTATGCAAACTGGTTTTTGTCTGTGGAGAAGGTGCTGGCAGAAGAGTCCTTCACCCTCATCAGCATTATTAGCTGCACCTGTGGAGGATGTTTACGTGCAGGCCTACTGACTCGCAGCACCTGTGGATGATGCTCACGTGTAAACTTAAAGACTTTCAGCTGAAGCAGATAATGAGATGGCGTTCTGCATTTAAGCCATGAGTGGTTCAAGCAGAATTGCCGGGAACTCGACCTTGTGACGTTCGTTTGTGAGACGCTGAGGACCGCGCCAGGGTTTGACACATCGTGCCTGTGAAGGAGGACGGGTGAGGGACACATGCTGTCAGCACACATCAGAGGTGATTATTGTCTGAATGATCGTTAATAGTAATTTGGCATTTTGTTACGCAGTATATTTGAGCATTGATGAGAACTGTGCAGTTTGCTTCTCACTGCCGTGGCGTACGGACTGATGATCCTCTACCTGTTGTGAGAAGCTGCTCATTTACATAAAGCTTAAATTCAGACCTGAATGTGTTGCTGATAGTGTGTGCCTCTGAAAGATATTTGCTGTAGCTCTGTTGACTTACCTCACCTTTTCCATCCTTCACAGAGTCAGTTTGTCATGTCCACCTGTGGGGTGTTTGGCGGTGAATCTGAGTCCAGAAGCGCCGAGGCTTCGATCCTTTTGGGCGCTGGAGAGCGCGCCGTCCTTCACTCCGCCAGACAAACTAAATATTTATGTTGTACACTAATTATTGCACTGGAGGGGAAATAAAATTGTTTTGTTTGTGGAACCGCTTTCTGGTTATTTAGCGCTGGGTTCGGTCAGACGTTGGTCCGCTCCTCAACCTGCGTCTGCACATAACACTGAGATGCAATTTTACTTTATTGGTAAAAACATCTGTGCATATATAAAGTGCAACAGTGAAAACATACACTTGGCACACATACGGCAGTCGGATACTGTGGAGACTTTTAAATCACGTTTAAAGACTCATTTGTTTTCCTTGTTTTATCATTAGTGTTATGTGTTTTTATTCTTGTATTCTTTTATGGTTTTGTCTTTTTATTGTGTTTTTAAATTTTTCATTCAGTTTTTTTTATGTTGTGTGAAGCGCCTTGAGACGATCTCATTGTGAATTGGCGCTATATAAATTAATACATTTGAAAACATATCTGCTCTCTTATTAACTTCCTCTGCATTTGTCAAACTGCATCTCAGGTGTTTATACACATTTTTGTACAGTGTGACAAACAGGGTCGGGATGACTATTTGTAATAGTCAACTATGATCAGCTAGTACTCAACTAGTCGGCTAGTTTCTCTGGGCTAGCGCCATGTTTGTACTTTACATTTCAGAGACGGTTGTTGTTTTTAAAATATTAAAGTCATTTAAGAGTTTTCCTGTTTAGATTTGACCTTATTCATTTATTGTTGTCCACAAAGACAACAATAATACGAGACAATGGCTATTTGCTGAATGTTCTTCATTAGTACACTAAATACAAAGACAATGGGTGTAAACAATAATTACAGTTTTAAACAATAATTTTGTTTACAGGCATGTGGTCCTGCAGTGGCTGCACTGGGACATTGTGGTGAAGAACGAGCTGAGCCAGAAGGTGAGACTTGAGTGACCAGTCGATTTACACTCTATTAATCACCTATGATCATGAATGCTGGGTAATGACTAAAAGAACAAGGTCACGGACATAAGCAGAGGAGATGAGATTCCTCCATCAGGTATCTAAGATTACACTCCAGGATAGGGTGAGATGCTTGAACATCTGAGAGGGACTCAAAGTTGAGCAACTGCTTGTCTGCAGGACAGGAGCCAGCTGAAGTGGTTCGGACATCTGGTCGTCTCCCTAGGGAGGTCTTCCAGACGCGGACAACTGGGAGGAGGTCCCAGAGAAGACCCAGGACATGCTGGAGGGATTATATTTCTCAGATGGCATGGGAACACCTCTGGATCCCCTGGGAATCCAGAGGTGTAAAAAATGATAAAAAATGATCTAACACTAACCCAGATGAAATGTCAGAGTGCCTAAAGCAAAGAAGCTACAACTTCCTTTACAGCACTAATGGGAACAAATTACTTGATAACTTGACAAGCAGGACGTTTTATCTGATGTGAGTGAAAATTCGTTATACAAAATCACTTGTATACGGTGATTATTAGAAGAAAAATCATATGGAAACATTGGGATGTTTGCCTCTGACCGGCGGGTGAGAGTATCCGGTTTATATAATGACAGCTTAGGTGACTTTTACTACTCAGGGTTTTATTTTTGTTGAGATGTCATCAGTAACCCGACTGATAACCACACGTGCTCAACAAACAATAATTAACATGAACAAAACAAGAGGGGTAACTAGGAAATGACGTGACTAATCTAACTGGCAGGAAACAAGAAGATCAAAGGTAATAATCAAAACTAGAACTGAACTAATAAAATATGAAAGTACACTCAACAAAAATATAAACGCAACACTTTTGGTTTTGCTCCCATTTTGTATGAGATGAACTCAAAGATCTAAAACTTTTTCCACATACACAATATCACCATTTCTCTCAAATATTGTTCACAAACCAGTCTAAATCTGTGATAGTGAGCACTTCTCCTTTGCTGAGATAATCCATCCCACCTCACAGGTGTGCCATATCAAGATGCTGATTAGACACCATGATTAGTGCACAGGTGTGCCTTAGACTGCCCACAATAAAAGGCCACTCTGAAAGGTGCAGTTTTATCACACAGCACAATGCCACAGATGTCGCAATATTTGAGGGAGTGTGCAATTGGCATGCTGACAGCAGGAATGTCAACCAGAGCTGTTGCTCGTGTACTGAATGTTCATTTCTCTAACATAAGGCGTCTCCAAAGGCGTTTCAGAGAATTTGGCAGTACATCCAACCAGCCTCACAACCGCAGACCATGTGTAACCACACCAGCCCAGGACCTCCACATCCAGCATGTTCACCTCCAAGATCGTCTGAGACCAGCCACTCGGACAGCTGCTGAAACAATCGGTTTGCATAACCAAAGAATCTCTGCACAAACTGTCAGAAACCGTCTCAGGGAAGCTCATCTGCATGCTCGTCGTCCTCATTGGGGTCTCGACCTGAGTCCAGTTCGGCGTCGTAACCGACTTGAGTGGGCAAATGCTCACATTCACTGGCGTTTGGCACGTTGGAGAGGTGTTCTCTTCATGGATGAATCCCGGTTCACACTGTTCAGGGCAGATGGCAGACAGCGTGTGTGGCGTCGTGTGGGTGAGCGGTTTTCTGATGTCAATGTTGTGGCTCGAGTGGCCCATGGTGGCGGTGGGGTTATGGTATGGGCAGGCATCTGTTATGGACGAAGAACACAGGTGCATTTTATTGATGGCATTTTGAATGCACAGAGATACCGTGACGAGATCCTGAGGCCCATTGTTGTGCCATACATCCAAGAACATCACCTCATGTTGCAGCAGGATAATGCACGGCCCCATGTTGCAAGGATCTGTACACAATTCTTGGAAGCTGAAAATGTCCCAGTTCTTGCATGGCCGGCATACTCACCGGACATGTCACCCATTGAGCATGTTTGGGATGCTCTGGACTGGCGTATACGACAGCGTGTACCAGTTCCTGCCAATATCCAGCAACTTCACACAGCCATTGAAGAGGAATGGACCAACATTCCACAGGCCACAACTGACAACCTGATCAACTCTATGCGAAGGAGATGTGTTGCACTGCATGAGGCAAATGGTGGTCACACCAGATACTGACTGGTATCCCCCCCAATAAAACAAAACTACACCTTTCAGAGTGGCCTTTTATTGTGGACAGTCTAAGGCACACCTGTGCACTAATCATGGTGTCTAATCAGCATCTTGATATGGCACACCTATGAGGTGGGATGGATTATCTCAGCAAAGGAGAAGTGCTCACTATCACAGATTTAGACTGGTTTGTGAACTATATTTGAGGGAAATGGTGATATTGTGTATGTGGAAAAAGTTTTAGATCTTTGAGTTCATCTCATACAAAATGGGAGCAAAACCAAAAGTGTTGCGTTTATATTTTTGTTGAGTGTAAATGTTGTGTGGGCCGCTGAAGAGGAGGTACTGCTGGCCCACCACCACCAGATGGCACCCTGCTTGAAGTGCGGGCTTCAAGCACGAGGGCGTCATAGCAATCGGGAGTGACAGCTGTCACCCGTCATCAACACCAGCTGTCACTCATTTCACATCATACCACCACCACCATAAAGGCCGGACTGCAACTCCACCTCCCTGCCGAGAAATCAGCTACCTTGGAGGTAATTTTCTCTGCTGACTTAAAACATTGAGTAATAATCTGAACTTCTTTGCAGCTGTTTTCCTGTGGCGTTACCTTATCTGTGGGATTGGCGTAAAAGTGTGATCAGCGATGGCTTCACTTCACACTCCAACCAGATAAGTGGTTAGACAGGAGCTGCACGAGTGTGTGATTGGAGGTGGAGGTGCTCCCTCCCAAAAGAACACAGACGGTGGAATTACTGAGTGTGCAAACTCACACTCATCAAAACTGTTTCTGTTCTCTGCCAGCAGTACCCGGTCTGACAGCTGGAGACAGTGGCCACCTGGGGCTCCAGGACTTGGCGGCTCCGGTGTTCTTCAGATCCGTTGGCGGTGGAGGCTGTGTGGGATCCGGCTCGGTTCTAGACGGAGGTCTACTATCCTCAAGTCTGCCCACACGTCACTTAACATTTAATTGTCTGTGGTACCAAAACTGTGTTTGTCTGTATTCCGCTGTGCATTTCACAACATTAAATTGTTACTGTTTGGCTTATCCATTGTCCGTTCATTTAGCGCCCCTGTTGTGGGTCCGTGTTCCTACACTTTCATAACAGTAAATGCAATAACTGATAATAAGGTGACAACATAAACTGAGACTACACCAAAAATATATGAACACAATGACAAAGCCAGAGACTACAGAATAATGCCATAAATAAAATGAACTAACTGATAAACAGTGAATGCAATAAATAATAATAAACAGAACATAATTAGATAAGAAACACTTGAAGATAAATAACAACCAAAATCTGTGACTAAAGTATAATACAATAAATGTGATAAACAGAATTAAACTAAGACCAAAGCAACATAAGGGACCAAGAGTGAAAGCAAGCAATAAATAATACACTCACTCATCACACTCATCTTCAACCGCTTTTCCGGGTTCGGGTCGCAGGGGCAACAGCTCCAGCAGGAGACCCCAGACTTCTCTGGACGTGCCTGGAACACCTCCCTAGGGAGGCGCCCAGGGGGCATCCTTACTCGATGCCTGAACCACCTCAGCTGGCTCCTTTCAACACGAAGGAGCAGCGACTGTAATCCGAGCCTCTCACAGATGACCGAACTTCTCACCCTATCTCTAAGGGAGACACCAGCCACCCTCCTGAGGAAGCCCATTTCAGCTGCTTGTACCCGCGATCTAGTTCTTTTGGTCATGACCCAACACTCATGACCATAGGTGAGAGTAGGAACAAAGATTGTCCAGCAGATCAAGAGCTTCACCTTTTGGGTCAGCTCCCTTTTCGTCACAACAGTACAGCAGAGCGAATGCAAAACCGCCCCTGCTGTGCCGATTCTCCGGCCAATCTCACGCTCCATCGAACTCCTTCACTTGGGGCAAGGCCGTATTCCCTACCCGGAATAGGCAAGCCATGGGTTTCCTGCTGAGAACCATGGCCTCAAATTTAGAGGTGCTGATCCTCATCCCAGCCGCTTCATACTCGGCTGTGAACCGATCCAGTGCGTCTTGGAGGTCACCAGCAGATGAAGCCAACAGGACCACATCATCTGCAAAAAGCAGTGATGAGACCCTGAGCCCACCAAACTGGAAACCCTCCTCCCCCCAACTATGCCTTGATATCCTGTCCATGAATATCACAAACAGGTTTGGTGACAAGGCGCAGCCCTGGCGGAAGCCAACCTCCACCTGAAACGAGTCCGACTTACTTCCGAGGATAAATAATACAGCAAAACTATATACATGGCCAGCAAATGATACACAGAAGATAAATGAAACAAAACCAATAAACTGAGCATGAGCACAGTAACCTGACATGAAAACGAGACCACACAAAACTGAAGCATGACCACGATTACATGACAAGACATGAATAAAAAACACAAAAGGCTCAGAGCACGAAAGTGGAAGAAGGTCCAGAACCATAACAGGTGGTAAAAAAGGGCCAGATCATGACAATCAGCCAAATTAACTTGGCCGTCCACTGACGATCCAACACTGGCCGTGCTATGGTGTACAGTATGGCTGCATAAACAAAGCCGTGTGTCGCTGTTGTTGGTGTTCCCGTCACATTATAAAAGATAACAGTTTCACAATATACTACCATTAGGATTTCTGGCAAACTTCACTAGCCACTGTTAAGGACCAAAATAAAGATAAACCCACCTCCAAAATAAAATCCAACCATATTAACAACCATATAATGCTTGGTTTGCCGTAACTGCATTGATATGCATCTGCCGATAGCCATACTGTCAATGTATGGCCACCCCTTCATTTTTAAAATTAAATTAATGATCTATATAAAGGAAGATACTGTCATGTACAAAACCCTGACATCTGTCACATTAGCTCAGTATGATGTCTATACATTTACAATGGTATACTTGCATAATTTACACACACACACACACACACACACACACACACACACACACACACATACATACACAAACACCTGATAATAAATACATGTGAAGTAATTAAACCAATGAATGTAGTAAATATTTAGTTGTAAGTAAACAGAGAAGCATGTGTGAAAATTCAATACCTGGCTGACTTGATTCATAATCTCCTCTTCTTCTTCAGCTTCTTCTCCAAATGATAAAAGGCTGAAGTTCCTACAAAAATGAACATACCATATTTGCAGTGAGCCTTCCCCTTTCTAATCGTAATGATTATTATTATTATTATTATTATGATTTGCATGCAGTCCTATAAAGAAATGAAATGCCTTACAAATATAAAAAAGCTGGAGTTGTGTTTGTTTCTCTTTTTTCCCCATTTATTTCTTTCAGCGACCATGTACAAAATGCATTAACCACAAAAGGAAAAAATGCCTTGTACAAACGTTAGTTACTAATTTCGACCTGCATTCCCTGTGCAGGTGAACACCAGTGAAATTCAGTTTAAATCTTTACACACACACACACACACACACACACACACACACACACACACACACACACACACACACACACACACACACACACACACACACACACACACACACACACACACACAAAGAGAAAATGATAGATGAATCTATCACTTCCTAGACTGATCTAACACCTCGCAGAACCAAAGTGTTGCTCAAATCATAGAGACAAACTCTGCACACTCACTTTGTGGCTTTTGACTGTGATTTCTTTTCCTCTTCTTTCGATTTTTCCTTTTTGCCTTTCTTTGTTTCACGAGGCACAATGTCATCAAAAGGACAATGAAGCACCTTTGAGAAACAAAGCTGGCTTAAATCAGCATGTAAACAGTACACATCTATACTACAATCAATAGCAACAACAACAACAACAATAATAATACCTCAGTCATTCTTATCTTGTGGGGATTCCTTGGTCTTTCCTGATCATCACAATAAACCTCAGCTAGTCTGAGCATATTAAAAATTGTGTCTCCTGTCACCTGCATTGGCAGAATGTTGCAAACAGCAAGATGATTCATTTTTAAAATAAGCAAGAAATAAATAAACCCTGCTCCTATGTAAACACACGTAACCCTTGCACAACCTAAACTACCAAATTCCACAATCATAAAGAATATGAATTATTTCTTTGCATCAGCTCTTTTGGTCATAGACTTACTTTTCCAAATATGGTGTGTTTATTGTTGAGCTCATCCGCACGCCCCAATGTGAAGAAAAACTGACTGCCATTATCATTTGGCCCAGCATTTGCCATGGCAACCAAACCTCTCCGATTGAACCGCAATCTGGAGTGAAATTCATCCTGAATGCAAGAATAAAAAGAGGTATTTATAAATTAAACAATAACGCTGGTTTTTAATGACAGCGGCAAACATCTACAACCCCTGGCAAAAATGATGGAATCACCGGCCTCGGAGGATGTTCATTCAGTTGTTTAATATTGTAGAAAAAAAGCAGATCACAGACATGACACAAAACTAAAGTCATTTCAAATGGCAACTTTCTGGCTTTAAGAAACACTATAAGAAATCAAGAAAAAAAATTGTGGCAGTCAGTAACGGTTACTTTTTTAGACCAAGCAGAGGGAAAAAAATATGGAATCACTCAATTCTGAGGAATAAATTATGGAATCATGAAAAACAAAAGAACGCTCCAACACATCACTAGTATTTTGTTGCACCACCTCTGGCTTTTATAACAGCTTGCAGTCTCTGAGGCATGGACTTAATGAGTGACAAACAGTACTCTTCATCAATCTGGCTCCAACTTTCTCTGATTGCTGTTGCCAGATCAGCTTTGCAGGTTGGAGCCTTGTCATGGACCATTTTCTTCAACTTCCACCAAAGATTTTCAATTGGATTAAGATCCGGACTATTTGCAGGCCATGACATTGACCCTATGTGTCTTTTTGCAAGGAATGTTTTCACAGTTTTTGCTCTATGGCAAGATGCATTATCATCTTGAAAAATGATTTCATCATTCCCAAACATCCTTTCAACTGATGGGATAAGAAAAGTGTCCAAAATATCAACGTAAACTTGTGCATTTATTGATGATGTAATGACAGCCATCTCCCCAGTGCCTTTACCTGACATGCAGCCCCATATCATCAATGACTTTGGAAATTTACATGTTCTCTTCAGGCAGTCATCTTTATAAATCTCATTGGAATGGCACCAAACAAAAGTTCCAGCATCATCACCTTGCCCAATGCAGATTCGAGATTCATCACTGAATATGACTTTCATCCAGTCATCCACAGTCCACGATTGCTTTTTCTTAGCCCATTGTAACCTTGTTTTTTTCTGTTTAGGTGTTAATGATGGCTTTCGTTTAGCTTTTCTGTATGTAAATCCCATTTCCTTTAGGCGGTTTCTTACAGTTTGGTCACAGACGTTGACTCCAGTTTCCTCCCATTCGTTCCTCATTTGTTTTGTTGTGCATTTTTGATTTTTGAGACATATTGCTTTAAGTTTTCTGTCTTGATGCTTTGATGTCTTCCTTGGTCTACCAGTATGTCTGCCTTTAACAACCTTTCCATATTGTTTGTATTTGGTCCAGAGTTTAGACACAGCTGACTGTGAACAACCAACATCTTTTGCAACATTGCGTGATGATTTACCCTCTTTTAAGAGTTTGACAATCCTCTCCTTTGTTTCAATTGACAGCTCTCGTGTTGGAGCCATGATTCATGTCAGTCCACTTGGTGCAACAGCTCTCCAAGGTGTGATCACTCCTTTTTAGATGCAGACTAACGAGCAGATCTGATTTGATGCAGGTGTTAGTTTTGGGGATGAAAATTTACAGGGTGATTCCATAATTTATTCCTCAGAATTGAGTGAGTCCATATTTTTTTCCCTCTGCTTGGTCTAAAAAAGTAACCGTTACTGACTGCCACAATTTTTTTTCCTGATTTCTTATAGTGTTTCTTAAAGCCAGAAAGTTTCTATTTGAAATGACTTTAGTTTTGTGTCATGTCTGTGATCTGCTTTTTTTCTACAAAATTAAACAACTGAATGAACATCCTCCGAGGCCGGTGATTCCATAATTATTGCCAGGGGTTGTACACTCAAACAGCTCATTTGAAGCCTCTTCTGTAAAGAACAGATTGCACTGTGCTCATGATACTTTGAACGTATGTGTCCAAAATATGATTCATAGATAAAAACCACTTGTTCACCTCAAAGTCAACCTGATGTGTGTCGCTGAAAGGTGATGACGTCAGCTTTTCATAGCTTCTGTGTGAGTTTCTTCACTGAACAATATTCTCAGATTTACTTTGTATTCTCTATTAGATTTAACTTGTTTGATTTCAGAGTTTCTGCATACAGCGTTAAAAACTCCTCACAAAATGCCCTCTCACACTAATACACTGCAAAACTTTAACATGATTAACCACAGTATTAAATAAGCAAAACAGCCTGACCTTGAACGGCCCACCGTAGATGGACTCGCCACCTGCCCCCGTGCCAGTGGGATCTCCTCCCTGAACGATGAAATCGCGCACCACTCGATGGAATATCGTGCCATTATAGTAACCTATGGACAGAGAAAAATAATTTATTTTCATTTATTCAGCGCCAAATCACAACAAAAGTTGCCTCAAGGTGGTTCACACAAGTAAGGTCTGACCTTACTAACTCCCAGAGCAACAGTGGTAAGGAAAAAAACTCTCTCTGAGGAAGAAATCTCAAGCAGACCAGACTCAAAGGGGTGCTTGGGCCACACTACAGAAATTACAGAACAATTCACAAAACGAATATACAGGAAATGCTGTTGGTGCACAGGACAGGAGAGTCTTCAGCACGAATACCACACCCATCTCTGGATGGAGCTGCACCTTAAACAGAGAGAAAAAACAGAATCAGGCATCAGAAAGACAAGAAATACAGTATAATTTGTCAGCATTAAACAACAAGAAAAACAGAAGAAATACTAAGGTGATCGCCGGCCACTAGCCCTAAGCTTCACTAAAAGACCCAGAATTTAGGTAAAGTTGAGGCCGCGGCACGCTCCGTTTACTAATAAAATGAATTAAAAGAGTAGCTTACTCCTGCACAGGAGCTCCACTTAAAAAATTTTGATTACACTGAACATAGATTTCAAAATATTGATTATAATATAGATCCAGATTGTTTTTTTCTTAAAAATATTACTCATCGTTGCAATTATTTTTCTGAGGAACATTTTAGCAAACACTGTGTTAAATGGGACATTCTGTTGGGAAGGTGTCGTAACACGGACCCACAACAGGGGGCGCAAATGAACGGACAATGGATAAGAAAAGGAGTAACAATTTAATGTTGTGAAAAAACACAACGGAATACAAACAGGAATAATGATGCCAATTGTACACAGGAGGACTGTGGGCAGGCTCGAAGATAGGAGACCTCGGATGAACGAAGAGCCGGGGACCACACCGCTTCCACCACCAACGGCCTGAAGAACACCGAAGCCGCCAAGCCCCGAGTCCCCAGGTGGTCTCTGTCCTCCGTTGTCGGCCCTGGTACTGCTGGCAGACAAGAAACAGAAGGCGGTGAGTGTGAGTCCTCACACCCAGCAACCTTTACACTCAATTCCTCCGGGAGGGATAACCTCCACCTCCAGGTACGTCTTTACTCGTGCAGCTCCCGTTTGTCCCTCTTCTGGGTCTTCACGGGAATGCGACTGCACACAGAACAATGTTAGACAATCAGTAATTCAGCAGAGAACGTTACCTCTAGTAGTAGAAGATTTCTCGGCGAGGAGGTGGAGTTGCAGTCCGGCCTTTATGGTGATGGTGATGAGATGAATGAGTGACAGCTGGTGCTGAGGATGAGTGACAGCTGTCACTCCCAGTGGCTCTGGCGCCCTCTTGTGCTTGAAGCCCGCACTCCAAGCAGGGCGCCATCTGGTGGTGGTGGGCCAGCAGTACCTCCTCTTCAGCGGCCCACACAACAGGACCCCCCCCTCAACGGGCGCCAGGAGGCGCCCGACCAGGCTTGTCCGGGTGTCGGTGGTGGAAATCGACCAGAAGGGCCGGGTCCAGGATGAAGCTCCTCTTCACCCAGGAGCGTTCTTCGGGTCCGTAACCCTCCCAGTCCACCAAGTACTGAAAACCCCGGCCCTTCCGACGGACGTCCAGGAGCCGACGAACAGTCCATGCCGGCTCCCCGTCGATGATTCGGGCAGGAGGTGGTTCGGGTCCAGGGGTGCAGAGTGGTGAGGTGTAGTATGGCTTGAGTTTAGAGACATGAAAAACCGGATGGGTCCGCAGTGAAGCCGGGAGTGTCAGCTTCACTGCGGCCGGACTGAGGATCTTGGCGATGGGGAATGGCCCAATGAAACGGTCCTTTAGTTTTTGGGATGTCACCTGGAGCGGGATGTCCTTGGTGGATAACCACACCTCCTGCCCCGGTTGGTATGCAGGGGCCGGGGAACGCCGGCGATCTGCATGGGTCTTGGCCCTCGTCCGGGCCCGCAACAGGGCAGAACGGGCGGTCCGCCACACCCGGCGGCACCTCCGCAGGTGGGCCAGGACCGAGGGTACCCCGACCTCTCCCTCCACAAGTGGGAATAATGGGGGCTGGTAGCCCAGACACGCTTCAAAAGGGGAGAGGCCGGTGGCAGATGATACTTGGCTGTTGTGAGCGTATTCGATCCAGGCCAGATGGTTACTCCAGGCCGCCGGATGCGCGGAGGTGACACAGCGAAGGGCCTGTTCTAGGTCCTGGTTCGCCCGCTCTGCCTGGCCGTTCGTCTGTGGGTGATACCCGGACGAGAGACATACGGTGGCCTCCAGCTCCTTACAAAAACTCCTCCAGACCTGCGAGGAGAACTGGAGACCACGATCCGAGACGATGTCCGACGGTATCCCATGCAGACGCACGACGTGGTGGACCAGGAGGTCTGCCGTCTCCTGGGCCGTCGGGAGCTTCGGGAGGGCCACGAAGTGGGCCGCCTTGGAGAACCGGTCCACTATCGTCAGTATGGCGGTGTTGCCGTGGGACGGCGGGAGGCCCGTGACGAAGTCCAGGCCGATGTGGGACCAGGGGCGATGAGGCACAGGCAGGGGTTGGAGGAGACCCCTGGTCTTGTGATGGTCCGCCTTGCCCCTGGCACAGGTGGTACAGGCCTGGACGTAGTCCCGGACGTCGGCTTCCAGTGACGCCCACCAGAAGCGCTGCTGGACTACTGCCACGGTCCTACGCACTCCGGGATGACAGGAGAGCTTGGATCCGTGGCAAAAGTCCAAGACGGCAGCCCTAGCCTCTGGTGGGACGTAAGGTTTGTTCTTCGGACCGTCTCCCGGGTCCGGGTTCCTTGCCTGGGCCTCCCGGACGGTTTCCTCCATGTCCCAGGTGAGGGTGGCCACGACAGTGGACTCGGGAAGGATGGTGTCGATGGGGTCCGACAACTCGGCCTTGGCCTCCTCTTCGTGCACCCGGGACAGTGCATCGGATCCTTGATTCCTGGTCCCGGGGCGGTAGGTGATCCGGAAGTCAAAGCGTGCGAAGAACAGGGACCAGCGGGCTTGCCTGGGGTTCAGCCGCTTGGCGGTCCGGATGTACTCCAGGTTCCGGTGGTCCGTAAAAACCGTGAAAGGCCCCGTAGCTCCCTCCAACAGGTGTCTCCACTCTTCCAGAGCCTCCTTCACCGCGAGGAGTTCTCGATTGCCCACGTCATAATTCCGCTCAGCGGGGGTCAACCTGCGGGAATAGTAGGCACAAGGATGGAGAACCTTATCGGACTCCCCGCTCTGGGACAGCACGGCTCCTATTCCTGAGTCTGAGGCGTCCACCTCCACTACAAACTGGCGAGTAGGATCAGGCTGCACCAGAACTGGTGCAGTCGAGAACCGGCGTTTCAACTCCCTAAACGCGGCCTCGCACCGGTCCGACCAGGTGAAGGGGACTTTAGTGGAGGTCAGGGCGGTCAGGGGGCTAACAACCTGACTGTAACCCTTAATAAACCTCCTGTAGAAGTTTGCAAAGCCGAGGAACTGTTGCAGCTTCCTACGGCTTTTTGGTTGGGGCCAATCCCTCACCGCCGCAACCTTGGCCGGATCCGGGGCGACGGAGTTGGAGGAGATGATAAACCCCAGGAAGGACAAAGAAGTGCGGTGAAACTCACACTTCTCGCCCTTCACAAACAACCGGTTTTCTAACAACCGCTGTAGGACCTGACGTACATGCCGGACATGAGTCTCAGGGTCCGGGGAAAAGATGAGTATATCATCCAGATATACGAAGACAAACCGATGCAGGAAGTCCCGCAAGACGTCGTTAACCAATGCTTGGAACGTCGCGGGCGCATTGGTGAGACCAAACGGCATGACCAGGTACTCAAAATGACCTAACGGGGTGTTAAATGCCGTCTTCCATTCGTCTCCCTTCCGGATCCGAACTAGGTGGTACGCATTCCTAAGATCAAGTTTGGTGAATATTTGGGCTCCATGCAGGGGTGTGAACACCGAATCCAAGAGGGGCAATGGGTATCGATTGCGAACCGTGATCTCGTTCAACCCCCTGTAATCGATGCATGGACGGAGTCCGCCGTCTTTCTTGCCCACAAAAAAGAAACCAGCACCCATCGGGGAGGTGGAATTCCGGATCAACCCGGCGGCCAAGGAGTCCCGGATGTAGGTCTCCATTGATTCGCGTTCCGGACGTGAGAGGTTGTACAGTCTACTGGACGGGTACTCAACGTCCGGAATCAAATCAATGGCACAATCGTACGGTCGGTGCGGTGGAAGAGTGAGTGCCAGATCTTTGCTGAAGACGTCAGCCAGATCATGGTACTCCACGGGCACCGCCGTCAGATTGGGAGGGACTTTAACCTCCTCCTTAGCCGTGATCCCGGGAGGAACCGAGGATCCTAAACACTCCCGGTGGCAGGTTTCGCTCCACTGCACCACTGCCCCAGACGGCCAATCGATCCGGGGATTGTGCTTCACCATCCAAGGAAAACCCAAAATCACTCGGGAGGTAGAAGGTGTCACGTAAAACACGATCTCCTCCCTGTGATTCCCAGACACAACCAGGGTCACGGGCTGGGTCCGGTGTGTGATTAACGGGAGTAGAGTGCCATCTAGTGCCCGTACCTTCAAAGGCGAAGGCAGAGCCACTAGAGGGAGCCCCACTTCCTTTGCCCATCTGCTATCCAACAGATTCCCTTCGGACCCCGTGTCCACCAGTGCTGGGGCGTGAAGGGTTAAATCCCCACTCAGGATTATCACTGGGATTCATGTTGATTTGCGGGGTTTCCCCGTGTACATGTTATGGCCCACCCTTAGCCCAGTTTCTAAGGACGGGCGTTGGTGTTTGACCGTTTGGGGCAGTCTTTTAACATGTGTTCACATGAGCCACAGTAAAAACACTCCCCGCGGGCCAGCCTCCTTTGTCTGATATCAGATCTCACTTTGGCCCTGCTCGTGTCCATGGCTTCGTCAGCAGGGGGAGCTGTTGCCACACGGAGCCCACTGGCAATGGAGCGTGGGGACGACGTCACCCTTTCAGACCCGGAAGAGAGAGGGACGGCTTGTGCCCGGCCACGCCCCCCGGCCTGCTCCCGACGGTGTTCATTCAAGCGGTTGTCTAAGCGTATAACCAGAGTGACAAGCCCGTCGAAATCCTGCGGTTCGTCCTTAGCCAGTAAATGCTCCTTCAGTACTGGAGACAGTCCGCTTATGAAGGCAGCGCGGAGCGCAACGTCATTCCAACCAGACCTCGCAGCCGCGATGCGGAAGTCGACAGCGTAATCAGCTGCGCTCCGACGCCCCTGTCTCAGTGACAGCAGCACGGCCGAGGTGGTCTCGCCTCTGTTGGGATGATCAAACACATGTTTGAATTCCCGTATAAACCCAGCGTATGACGTCAGAAGCCATGACTGCTGTTCCCAGAGCGCTGTAGCCCAAGCGCGTGCCTCACCTCGAAGCAGATTAATTACATAAGCCACCCGGGTGGCGTCTGATGCGTACATAACTGGACGCTGTGCAAAAACGAGCGAACACTGCATTAGGAAGTCTGCGCACGTTTCCACACAGCCTCCGTACGGTTCGGGAGGACTTATGTAAGCTTCAGGGGACGGTGGGGGGGGTAGTTGAACGGCCAGTGGAACATCTACATTAGGCCCCGGGCCAGCAGGAGGAGACACTGCAGCGACGCTCGACTCGCGTGCTTCCACTCTGGCGGTGAGAGCCTCCATCCTCTGATTGAGGATTGCATTTTGCTCGGTTACCAGCTGTAACTGAGCAGTGAAAGCGGTAAGGATTTGCTGCAGATCACTTACCACGCCTCCTGCTGACGCCTGCGCTCCTTGTTCTCCCATTGGCTGTTCAAGCTGTGGTTGACGCCCCTCGGGATCCATGACGAATGGCCAAGAAATCCTGTTGGGAAGGTGTCGTAACACGGACCCACAACAGGGGGCGCAAATGAACGGACAATGGATAAGAAAAGGAGTAACAATTTAATGTTGTGAAAAAACACAACGGAATACAAACAGGAATAATGATGCCAATTGTACACAGGAGGACTGTGGGCAGGCTCGAAGATAGGAGACCTCGGATGAACGAAGAGCCGGGGACCACACCGCTTCCACCACCAACGGCCTGAAGAACACCGAAGCCGCCAAGCCCCGAGTCCCCAGGTGGTCTCTGTCCTCCGTTGTCGGCCCTGGTACTGCTGGCAGACAAGAAACAGAAGGCGGTGAGTGTGAGTCCTCACACCCAGCAACCTTTACACTCAATTCCTCCGGGAGGGATAACCTCCAGGTACGTCTTTACTCGTGCAGCTCCCGTTTGTCCCTCTTCTGGGTCTTCACGGGAATGCGACTGCACACAGAACAATGTTAGACAATCAGTAATTCAGCAGAGAACGTTACCTCTAGTAGTAGAAGATTTCTCGGCGAGGAGGTGGAGTTGCAGTCCGGCCTTTATGGTGATGGTGATGAGATGAATGAGTAACAGCTGGTGCTGAGGATGAGTGACAGCTGTCACTCCAAGTGGCTCTGGCGCCCTCTTGTGCTTGAAGCCCGCACTCCAAGCAGGGCGCCATCTGGTGGTGGTGGGCCAGCAGTACCTCCTCTTCAGCGGCCCACACAACACATTCTCCATCATACATTTTAATAGCAGAAGTCTTCCCATGAACTTGTCAAAAATTCAGGATTGTTTAAATAGTGCAAATAAACAGTTTTCAGTTATCGCAATTTCTGAGACGTGGTTGAAAGAGGAGCATATGGATATTGTCCAGTTTGAGGGTTATGATTTATAAATTTATAAATAGGATGAACAAACGGGGTGGTGGTGTCGCACTTTATATTAATTCTGCTTATCACTGTGAAATCATTCAAAACATGTGTTTCTCTTTGGAAAGCGTCATGGAATGTGTCACTGTGGAAATTAAATGCAAAAAAATCAAAAAATATAATTGTAAGTTGTGTTTACAGAGCACCAAACATAAAAAGAGATCAAACATAAAAATTTTTGTGGGAAAGTTGATTGAGATGTACAACACTATTAAAAAATAAGTCTGTATTTGTTGTGGAGACTTCAACATTGACTTCTTAAATCCTCACGGTCAAATACATATAACTGAATTTATAAATTCTGTGTTTTGTTTGGGAATGTATCCAGTAATTACTCATCCAACTAGGATAACTGCGAACACAGCGACACTTATTGATAATATACTTACAAATGTTACCGTGGGGAATTTAGAGGGGGGATTATTTATTAGTGATATCAATGATCATTTGCCGGTTTTTGTAGTTTTAAATTCTTTAATTGATAAAATTGACCATACTGAAAGTACAAATTTCAAGAGGAAAATAACAGAGGAGACTTTGGAAAATCTTAGAATGGACTTAAGGGATCAAAACTGGAGTGACATTTACATTGAGGATATTGATCAATCCTATGAGTCATTTATTTCTATTATCTCCAATTGATATGATAAACATTGCCCTTTGGTATCAAATGTTGGAAATAAGCAAAATGTTGACAAACCGTGGATTACTAAGGGCCTGCAAAATGCATGTAAAAAGAAAAATTTTCTGTACAAGCAATTCTTCAAACTAAGAACATTTGATGCTGAGAAAAGATATAAGACATATAAAAATAAGCTAACAAATATTATGCGATCTTGTAAAACGCAGTATTATAGTGATTTATTGGAAAAAACAAACATTAAGGGTACTTGGAAGATTTTAAATGAAGTCATAAATAAGAGAAAAGGTGTTAAAGAATATCCTGCCCTTTTTTTTACACAAGTACTGGTACAGTTGTTAAGGAAAATAAAGCTATAGCAGATCATTTTAATGATTACTTTGTAAATGTGGGTAAAAATTTAGCTGATTCGATTGTGTCTTCTGGACTGCGTTCTTTGGATTACTGTAAAACAATAAAATTCAGGATTCAATGTTTATTAAAGAAACTGATGAATATGAAATAATTGATATTGTTCGTAACTTCAAGGGGAAAAGATCAATTGATAGTGATAGTTTTGATATGTCTTTGATTAAAAATATTGATTGCATTGTTAGACCCTTTACGTATATTTGTAACCTGTTACTAATGACTGTGAAATTTCCTTTCAGAATGAAATTGGCTAAAGTGATACCGCTGTTTAAATCTGGAGACAAACATGTCTTCGCAAATTATAGACCAATCTCACTCCTGCCACAATTTTCCAAAATTTTAGAAAAGGTATTTTTAAAGAGGTTATATGATTTCATAACATCACATACTTAGTGAACAGCAATATGGTTTTAGAAAAAAAATCGCACTACTTCACTGGCTGTAATTGATTTTGTTGAACAGATTACAAATGTAATTGGAAAATAAGCAATATACTGTTGTTTTTTTTTGTTTTTTTTTATTTACAGAAAGCATTTGATACTATAGACCACACTGTGCTATTGGACAAACTACAGTGGTATGGTATCAAGGGACTGGCATATGATTGGATAATTAGGTATTTATACAACAGATATCAGTGTGTACATATTGGTGGGGCAAAATCTGAACTCATGAAAATTACTTGTGGGGTGCCCCAGGGTTCAGTTCTGGGGCCGTTGTTGTTTCTTCTGTATATTAATGACATATGTTTGGTTTCCAAGTCCGTCAGTTGTATTTTGTTTGCTGATGATACGACTGTGTTTTGTAGAGGGGTTCACTTGGGACAGACCTTGGACATGATGGAGAAGGAACTACAGAAGTTTAAACAATGGTTTGATTCAAACAAATTATCGCTCCACTTTGGTAAGACAAAGTGTATTATATTTGGAAACAACAGAAATTTATTATTAAATGATATTGAAATTGAAACTGTAACTGATACAAAAGTTCTTGGTGTTGTTATTGATGAGAAACTGAGCTGGAAAACGCATATTAATTTTGTTAAATCCAAAATGTCAAAAGCCATTGCAATTCTGCATAAAACACAAGATTTAATTTCCCAACACTCATTACTATTTTATATCACTCATTGCTAGTTCCATACATGACCTACTGTATTGAGGTATAATACATACTCATATGTGTATATACATGTGTGTGTGTGTGTGTATATATATATATATATATATATGTATGTGTGTGTGATTGTGTAGATATGTATTTATGAAATTTTGTTTGTGTGTATGTTTGTTATTTTTTTAGTATAAGGGGTGGGTATTTATAAGCTCTGCTTCTGCCCTCACCTTTCGGCCACGCAGGATTTTTGTAAAGTTGCTTTGTTATGAGTTTTTTTGTTTTTGTTGTTGAATTGTGTGCCGAATAAACTCATTCATTCACTAGAGACATGCGTCACGAAATGCCCCACGCGCAGTACTATTTTCCATGTAAAGTGCAGTAATATGTACATGTGTGGGGCAGGTATTTGGTTGAACCCTCATGTGTTTGATGTAAACTGGGATACACAGTGGAAAAATTGGAGATTGACATTATATTTATTTAGAGGATGTGGCCAACAGTGACCATAAAAAGTCGGTAGCCTTCGAACAAATGCAACTATTGGTAATTTTTTAAAAGTAGGTCAAGGTCACCGGCCTTCGAACGTATGTGAAGTACTCTTCCAAGGCATGTACCATCAAATATGAAGTTTTTGCAAGCAATAGGTGCCGAGGTACATTGCGGTGAACAAATTTCAGGTGAAGGATTTGACAGTTGTGATCATTGGTGACCTTGAAAAGTAGGTCAAGGTCCCCAGCCTTTGAACCCATGTGAAGTACTCCTCCAAGGCAAATACCCACCAAATATGAAGTTTCTGTGAGCAAAAGGTGCAGAGCTACGTTGCAGCAAAGGATATGACAGTTGTGACCAATGGTGGCCTTCAAAAGTAGGTCAAGGTCACTGGCCTTTGAACCCAGGCGAAGTACTCCTCCAAGGCATGTACCCACCAAATATGAAGTTTTTGTGAGCAATAGGTGCCGAGCTACGTTGCGGTGAACGAATTGTGGTCGGACAGACGGACAGACAAACCCGGACGATATATGCCCCGCGCGGAGCTTGCGCGAGTGCTGAACTATACTATGCCAGTATTCTAGCCATACAAAAGGGAAAATAAGTGTGTCTTCAGTCTGGACTTGAAAGTCTCTATAACAGCAGGGGTGGGCGTCGAGGGCCGAGACACTGCAGGTTTCCCGTGTAACCAATCACCTCAGCAGGTGGGTTGCTGATGAGCTTCTGCTCTGAACATAAACACCTGGTTGTCAATGAAATCACCTGCTGAAACACCTGATCTTTAATGAAATCACCTGCTGAGGCGATTGGTTGCATGGAAAACCTGCAGTGTCTCGGCCCTTTATGGCACATGATTGCCCACCCCTGCTCTACAGAATCTGACTGTTTTATTGATGCAGGGAGATCATTCCACGGAACAGGGACACGATAAGAGAAAGCTCTGTGACCCGCAGACTTCTTATTCACCCTAGGGACACAAAGTAGTCCCTCAGCTAGGTCAGCTAGGTAGGGAGGTGCCAGTCCGTGAACGATTTTATAGACTAGTAGCAGAATCTTAAAATCTGATCTCACTGGGACAGGAAGCCAGTGAAGAGATGCCAAAATGGGTGTAATGTGGTCAAACTTTCTGCTTCGTGTCAAAGGTCTGGCTGCAGCATTCTGAACCAATTGGAGACCCCTAACGCGGGACTGGGGTAAACCAGAAAATAAAACATTGCAGTAGTCCAATCTAGAAGAGATAAAACGATTGAATCAGGATCTCAGCATCAGCCATAGACAGGATGGGATGACTCTTCACTATATTTCACAAGTGGAAGAAAGCAGTCCTCATAATATTTCCAATGTGGAGGTCAAAGGATAATGTAGGATCAAAAATTACCCCAAGGTTCCTCACTTTGTCAGTGTGATGTATGACACACAAGCCTAGGTTAAGCGTTAACTGGTCAAATTGATGCCAATGTCTCACTGGACTAAGAACCATCATTTCAGTCTTATCAGAGTTTAAAAGTAGGAAGTTTCTAGACATCCAGCTTTTCACTGATGCAAGGCAATCTTCTAAGGATTTTATGCGAATGAGATTACCAGCAGTTATCGGTATATATAACAGTATCATCAGCATAGCAGTGAAAGGTAATCCCAAAGCGCCGCAATATGTAACCAAGGGGTGCTACATGAAGGGAGAAAAGCAGGGGGCCTAAGACAGACCCCTGTGAAACCCCAAATTTCATGTCACTAAGGTTAGAGGTAGTGTTATTGTACAAAACACAGTGGGCCTCATTTATCAAACAAACGTACGGCAGAAAATGTGCATTCGACCATTTTTATGCAAACTTCAGTATTTATCAATTTGGACGTGAGCAGAGGCTAAGACGAATCTCACGACAGAGCTCACGTCTGGTCTGAGCTCGTGTACGCAAATGTGAGTCTGTGGATTTGCAGCGCAGCACTACAAAATCTGTCTGAGTCTGAAAATAATTATGAAACAAACCTCAGCTGTCATCCAAGCATAAGCAGCCACATATTCAGAACAGATCAAAATGGATTCTTAAAATGGATTAAACAAAATTAATTTAAAAAAGCCCATGTTTTTAATGATACTGCTTCCTTTGTAAAATAAAAAATACATATGCTAAATAGCCTAAACATGACAACTAATCATTGCACATTAAAATGCCTAATGCTGCGCTTAAGTGCCGCAACACGTTTTTTGGTGGCCAGCTTTAAATCGGACCACTTTTCCTTGACCTAAATGCAAAGAATTCTTAATCAATTAGCAGGCATAAGCTTTTAACTGTGGGTGCATAAAAGATTGATTCAAAATCATTAGGCATAGGTTAAGTCAAAGAATTCTTCATACCTCAGCCAGAGTCCGTTCCTGTGCGGCAACGCTGTTGACCGCCTCCGTTACACTCTTCTACAGGGCATTTTTATGACCGCCTTTGACTCCACTTTTCAGACTGCCAAAAAGTACAAGTTTGTTTTTCTCCACCTCCGATGTTAGGATGCCGATTTCCATCTCCGAAAAGTTTTTCTTCTTCCCAGTGCTTATTCTCTCCATGTTGAGCTCAGTGGGCGAGGCTTCCGAACCATGAATATTTAAGGGCATAACATGCTAATGATTATTAAATTCAGCTGCCGCATTTATCAAGAGCCGATCATTCTTACGCTGGGATTGGTCAGATATGAATGTTTCATAAATCACACGTGTGTCTTGTTGTAAGACCAATTATGCACTCAGACCTGCACCTGTTTTTACGCAATGTTGATAAATGAGGCCCAGAGAGAATGACTGGTCAAGTATGACGTCAACCATGCAAGGGCACTCCTAGTAATTCCAAAATGATTTTCCAGCCTATCAAGTAGAATATGATGATCCACTGTATCAAATGCAGCACTGAGATCTAACAGCACCAGAACCGTAGTGGTGTCTGAATCCATTGTAAGCAGAAGATCATTCACCACTTTAGTGAGAGCCGTCTCTGAGGAATGATATTTTCTAAAAGTAGACTGCAGTGGCTCAAAGAGATTATTCTCCGTAAGATAGTCCACGAGCTGCCATGACACCACTTTTTCCAGAATTTTAGAGCAAAATGATAGATTTGATATCAGTCTATAGTTTGTCAATACACTAGGGTCAAGATTAGGTTTCTTAAGTAATGGTTTAATCACTGCAGATTTGAAACATTTAGGAACAGATCCAGAAGTTAATGAGAGATTAATAATTTCCAGCACAGTCGGCCCAAGAGTGGACCACAGGTCCTTAAACAGTTTTGTTGGTATAGGATCAAATAAACAGGTTGTGCTTTTTGTTGATGTTACGAGTTTCGTCAGCATGCCTAGAGAGATACTATCAAATTCTGTAAATCTGGGTAATACCTCAGTCGAGGCGCCCACCTCAGTAGCATGGTGTGGTGGCTGGGTTAAGGCATGCTGGGATATGTTTAACCTAATGTCTTCTATTTTTTTCTCACAGTAATCCAGGAAATCTTGTGCTGTAAAAGGAGAGCGAACTAAAGGTGGTTGTCCACGAATAAGTGTTGCCACTGTGTTCAACAAGAACTTTGAGTTATGCTTGTTTTTGTTGATCAAATCAGAGTAATAGGTACGTTTTTTAGCCAATAATGCATGCTTATAGTCTAAGATAGCATCACGCCACGCAGGGTGGAATACTTCTAATTTTGATCTACGCCATTTCTGTTCTAGACCTCTAGCCTTATGCTTGAGATCACGCAGGTAATCATTGAAACAAGGTGACTGTGTTTTGGGGGAGCGCAGTTTTAACACAGGTGGTGCAATCATGTTGAGTGTAGTTTTGAGCACTGAGTTTAAACTATCCACAAGGCTGTCTACTGACTGGGTATTTGCCAAATGTGAAGCTAAGACATCAGGCAATCTAGCTTCAAGTTCAGTCTTAGTTGAGGAGTTGATGCATCGCCATAATGATATATAAGGTTGTTATTCCACTAAACACTGCAGCGAAACTGTAAACTTAATAAGTGAGTGATCAGAGACCACTGATGTAAGAGGCATGATATCAATATTCGTGACGGCAATACCATGTGCGAGAATCAAATCCAGGGTATTTCCACTAATGTGCATCGAGTCCCGAATGCATTGCCGAAATCCTAATGCATCCACAATTTCCATACATGATTTGCAGAGGGGATCAGAAGGCTTATTTATATGAACGTTAAAGTCACCAATGATCAGAATGTTATCTGCACTAGTTGACAAGTTAGAGATGAACGCACCAAATTCCTCTAAGAATTTAGAATATGGGCCAGGAGGCCTATATACAGTGACAAAGTAATACGGCTGATTTTTATTCTTCTGACCTTGGCAATGCGTAATATCCTGAACAGAGCGGAGAATCAGATGCTCAAACGACTTATATTTGTAACCCCCAACAGCTAATAAGCTAAACCTAGATTTATAAATAAGAGCAACACCCCCGCCTTGCTTCGCATCATGAGGGATGTGACTAAATGTATATGTTGGTGGGCAGGCCTCATTTAAGGGGAGGACAGCTGTAGGTTTAAGCCAGGTTTCACATAACCCAATCATATCTAAGTGATGATCAATAATTTGATCATTAATCAACAATGATTTTGAGGACAGTGATCTTATGTTAATGAGACACAGTCTAAGGACCTCAGTGGGGTTGACAATTGAACTGTTTGGGTTTAGGGGTGGTTCCAGAGTAGCATATATAAGATGCCTAGAAGTAGGTTTAGGTTTGAGACATTCCACGCGCGTTGTAGGTAGCAGACACGAAATCTTTGATATTGCTTGAACAACCATTGGGGCTTCCTCACTATCAACATCATCCAATGTAGTAATGGGTAGTAAGTTTGCAAAACATATCCCTCTATGATTTTTATGGACACGTCTATGGAAGCAGGCCACAGTCTCAACTTGTTGAATTTCCCTCCCTGGCAGATAAACTGCACTATCACTATAGTGGATAGCCTAAAACATATCAAACGTGAAAAACAATCTATCATTTCATTTCACCTCCATTTGACATGTCTGAGCAACATCTGTGCCCTCATCTTTCCATTTTAAAATGATTCATTTCACAATACTCCCATTAACTTGAATGGTTTCATGTTTTCCATCTCCTGACTTAAAGCCACCTCTCTGCAAACAGAGATGATTTATTGTGTCACATTACCGTCGATTATCCAATCCGTTTTTGTGTCTTACATTTTTATTTACTAGAGACTGTGCTTCAGATTTGTTTTCCATTCAAAATTTGACATAATTTAAATTTTTTATACAAATAAGTCAAAATTTCTTGTAATAATAAATGAGAAACCATGTAAAAGCTAAAGGGCTGAATACTTTTATTTTGCACTTATGCAACATTGTGTACAAAATAAATAAATAAATAAATAAAGGCCTGAAACATTTTTGTTAAAAAAAAAAAAATCAGACTAAAAGAGTGCGAATTATTTTTACCTTCCATGCATAGCTGCACAAAGTTCCTACATGCTTTTGGAGCTTCCTTGGACCACAACTCAATGTCAATGTCACCTGCTGTGGTCTTCAGCAAGACCTACAAAAAAAAATGTCACTCAATCAGACATACAATTCACAAATTATGAAACATATATAGGGCTCCAAAATGCTTCTAAATATAATTCAAGTATACCTGCAACTTTGAAAGTGAATGCGTGGTCTGTCGGAAGACTACCAGGACTGAGTGGGCTGTGTGAGCTATGAGCAGGGTAGGAATTAGCGGATTGTGTCACCATGTGACATACTATCTGGGTAGTATACAACTGCGATCTCAGCTCTCTGCACCATTGTATGTTTTGTCCACATGCTTTTGTTGACAACTCCTCAATTTTAGCCCATCAAGTGAAGGATACAGAGCAATGGACCAACCTGAAGTTTCTGGTCCGACTGGGAAAAACTCCCTCAGAAGCACTCAGACTACTGCAGTAGGTGTACGGAGATGAGATGATGCCTCACTCACGAGTTTTCAAGTGGCACTAGAAGTTCAAAGAGGGATGCAAGGACATGGAAGAGGACCACAGGAGTGGAATGAAGAAGATTTGGGCATGCAGAAGATCTGTGCAAAGATGGTGTCAAAGCTGCTGAATGATGACCAGAAGGAGCAGCGCATGCAGGTGCGTCAAGACATCCTCGAGCATTCTCAAACCGAACCAGACTTACTGGGGAAAGTCATCACCAGTGATGAGCCATGGATCATACAATCTGGAGACCAAGTGTCAGAGCCTTCAGTGGAAGAGTCTGGAGTCGCTGAGGCTAAAGAAAGCAAGACTGTAGCACTCCAAAGTCAAACTCATGTTGATTGTGCTCTTCGATATGAGGGGCATCGTCCATATAGAGTTCTTGCTGCAAATCCAGAAGATCAATCAGCATCTCTACAAAGAGATCATGCTCTGTTTGTTTTGCTCAGTGTGCAAGAAGAGTGAGAGCTGTGACAGGACAACTCGTAGCTGCTTCACTTCACCATGAGAATGCGCCGGCTCACAATACCCTGAGCATCTGGCAGTTCCTTGCCGAAAAGAGCACCACTGTGCTGGAGCAACCTCCATTCTCACCTGACCTGGCTCCATGTGATTTTTTTCCTTTTCCCCAGCTCAAGGGTTCATAGAGAAGTCATTCCACTGCAAACGCGCTCCAGGTGAAGTCACCCCAGTCTAAGTGAAGTCACCCCACTCTAGTAACATTTCAATTCTGGTATGTTCATGTAATAAATTATTTATACACACCAGTGGTATAATATACTGTTCTCACTCAAGTTTTGCAGTGAGATGATTTGTTTTATTTGCGCTTGTCCCACAAGGGGACAAGGTCTCCCATAATAAGTGAGATAATCCTCACCAAGTACGACCACATAGGTGTTACAAAAGCTTCATACCTTCCTCTCACCTGACATAGATAAACAATGATAGTGTACACAATGAGTAGCTAAACATGAATCTGCTTTAATACATGATTGACAAAAACACCTTGGTAGATGTACCGGAAACTGTCAGATTGTTCGCAGTGTATCTTGTAACCACTGTGATGATTAACAATTAACCATTGTGATAAATACACCAGTAACTTACATCATTTGGATTGTAGGTGTTCAACACAGTGCCATTTGAGAAATCACTTGATACTTTTACATGTATCATTCCAATTCTGTGACAGAAATATAAGAAACACACTTAAGTGACTTTAGGTGACTTCAATTAAAGTGAAGTGGGGAGACAGAAATAACGGAAATATAAGAAGCACACACTGGGGTGAGTTCACCTAAACAAAGTGGGGTAACTTCACCTGGAGTGGGGTGACTTCACTGAAAAAAATGGGGTCACTTCATGTGGACTCTGGTGACTTCACTGGAAAAAAGGGGGGTGACTTCACCTGTAGAGGGGTGACTTCACCAAAAAAGTGAGGTAACTTCATCCGGACTGGGGTGACTTCAGTGAAAAAAGTGAGGTGACTTCAGTGAAAAAAGTGAGGTGACTTCAATGGAAAAAAGTGGGGTGACTTCACCTGGACTGGGGTGACTTCACATGTGGCGAGTTCACAGTGGGGTGACTACATTCACTACCAACTCAAGGGGGTCATCAAACGGACCTGTTTTCTGGAGCTACAATGAAAAAGTAAGTCCCTTCGGCTGCTCCCTTGTTTGCACTCGGGGTCGCCACAGCAAATCCAAGGTGGATCTGCATGTTGAATTGGCACAGATTTTACGCCGGATGCCCTTCCTGACGCAACTCCACTTCACATGGAGAAATGTGGCAGGGGTGGGATTTGAACCGGGAGCCTTCTGCACTGAAACCAAGCGCACTAACCACTTGGCCACCACAATGAATCCTGGGAAAATCCTTCCAGGAGTGTATGGAAGCATGGCAGAGAAGGATGGCAAAGTGCGTTAGACTCATTTGGGATTATTTTAAAAGGAAAATCATGTGTTTTGTAGTTTGGATTTGCCTTTTTTTTGTGATCCCAGTCCTGTTTCTTTTCTGACAGATCTTGTACGCAGTGCAAGCATTTCTGCCACTTTGAGCTTTTACACATTTCAGGGTTTTTTTTTGATCAAATGAAAAAAGAAAGCAAGAAAACAATTCAGACTTCTTTATCCTCAAATTTCAAAATGTGTGCCTTTTTAGCTCACAATGAAAACAAAAATCTACAACACAAACTAAAGCATCAAAGTCAAAACATTAAATCATCACTTTTACAGCCAATTTTCTACAGACAACAGGGGACAAACACATAAACATTTCTAATTCACAGTAAGCAGTTCTGAAAAAAACTGTTACCATGCAAGAGACTAGTGAGGGAAGCCACCAAGAAAATAGGTTTTGTTTGTTTGTTTTTTGCAAGAATACAGATAGAATCCGTCACGTTTCTGAAGTTGTAGCTGAAAATTTCTGTCTTCTTTTTATGAAAATCCTACTCGTTGTCACATGTCATGGATGGCTTCCCTCACGTCTCATTCTTGCACGATCAAAGGGGATAATTAGTTCAATTTTAATATAAAGAAGCCTATTTTTTAATTGATGTTATAAAAAAATCATAAATAAAAGAAAATGATACATGAATAAATTAAAACGAGCAAAAGCTGATGGAGCACAAAGTTGTAAAATATCATAATCTTGCTATTTTCACTGAGTTTAATGAAACAGAAAAAAAACTTACATAGTACTGCAACTAACACGCACTACATATTCTTTAAAAAGGGAAAGTACAAGTTGCGCTCACCTTTCCATTCGTTGGTGGTTCTTGAATGTAAATATTGCTCATCCTGTCCCTTACAAGAACAAGACTTTAATTATCTGCAACATAAAAACGGAGAAACATGAAATAAAGATTGTTTACTAGCTAACTTCACTAGTAGAAAACATCTGCAGACACATTAGCAAAACATGTGAGCCTGTTGTTTACTTCCGACTGTGTGGGGGTTTGTAAAAGCAATTATGTGTTCTTTCAAATTCACAACAGTATAACAACAAACATTTTAATTTAGATTAGAAATTAAATACAATAAAATAACTTATTCTTAAAGGTCTTTACAAACAAGTGTCTGTACGACAGAACAACATTGACACAATGACACACACTCCCCTCTATTTCATTTTTGGTGTGACCCATGTGTTCACAAATAATCATCCGTCACCAAACAGTAATATATTTACTCAAGCCGAAGTGAAAGACGTTTAAAAATAAAGGGTTTCGCAAAATTGGAGTAGAAAATAAAAAAAAAAAAAAAAAGAGTTAGTTGGTTTTAATGTATTGTAGAAACTATCGGCAGAGACGCTTTGGAGAGTTTAGAAAAACGGAAGTGACGTAGTTGGACGGGGATAGCGCGGGGTCATGGCGGCGTGTGAAGACGGTGCGGAGCTAAAGCGAAAAGCAAACGATACAGAAAGTGAAGATGGAGAGAGAAATGAAGATGAGTTGGTGGGACCCATGCCAAGCGAGGCTACGAAGCCAAAGAAAAGGAAAGGTTGTTCTTCCTTTTCATTCTCTGTTATTTCGCTGATGCTAAACTACTTGAAGCTAACCGGATGTTTGTGTGTGTCTCAGTACTTGAATACGAGCGTGTTTATCTGAACAACCTGCCGTCAGCTGCGATGTACGAACGGAGCTATATGCACAGAGACGTTATTACACATTTAGTTTGTTCCAAGTAAGTGCTGAAGCTGCTCATCACCTGCAACTCAAACTTACTGACTTTTTTTTTAAAATAAACTTGTTCAGTATATGAAATATAGGAAAAAAACAAAGTTTTTTAAAGGATAGTACCAGCTATTCAGATGTTTGAGCCCAAAATTTAAAAAATTAATTTTGATATGCTATTAAAATCAACTTTCTTTGAATTTAAGGGCCCTACTGTACATCTGGTGTAAAGTCCAGTTTCCAACCCACACAGCTGTCAGTTTTACTCCAAATAACAACAGAACTTACACTCATGTGGGCGTGCTGGTCTAAAAATGAGGCGTTGTCAGATGCAGATATGGTGTGTTGATGTCTTCCATCACCAGAAAATGTTTGGACCTTACCTTGGATCAGCAAATGCAGCTGAATGTGAAACTCTGCAGCATGACCATCACACCACAGACAAACCACTATGTGGAACTTCACACCACACTTCATACTCCAAATGAAATTCTAAAATATTGCGCATGAAAGAAAATCTGCATTGTGCATTATGGCAGGCTTGTACAAAAACATGTCATATTGTAGTGTGTGTTGTAACTGCAATACGGTCCTATATGTTTATTGGATTAGGCCCAATAAAAAGAAACAGTTTATCATCCTTGACATCAGAAAAAAGTGGTGAGGGAGGATGGGCTTTTTCCCCCTTTTGAAATGACACATACAACATCTGCGTACCAAGTCAGGAACGGAAAATATCAGCTATTTTAAAAGTAAATCTTGTTTCCATGCTGAATACAGTCAGTGTACTGCACTCTAATGATCAACATGCATGTGTGAGTGACACGGAGCAACTGACTGTGTGGTTGTCAATGACTATCTTCGGTCAAAGCATACTTGCCACCTAGCGGATGTGCTGGTTCTTGGACCAACTGTATTGTCGTCAGTGAAATTCCCCAAAATAAAATAAATAAATAATTGATGTGGGCCGATTTCTATTTGTATGCATGAAACCTCTAAAGTGATCTCTGCTGTGTTTCCTGGTATACACAGAAGTGCTTTTGTTTTTTTTGTTTTTTTTTAAGTGTCAGTGTACAAAGTGTTTGCCTGTGCAGCCAGTCTGCTCTGTGTAAGCCTGAGCCCATCAGATCTCAGAAGCTAAGCAGTGTGAGGTCTGGTTAGTACTTGGATGGGAGACCTCTTTGGAACACCAGGGGCCATGTGTTTGTCTAGGTGAAACTGGAGTTGCGTCGAGAAGGGCACCCGGCGTAAAAATTTTTTTTTTTTTCCCCTGTCTGCATATATGGTTATGGTAAATGCCACACTGGCAGAACCATTTATGTACATTAATACACATATGTGCAATTTATTCTTGCAAGACAGAAGGTATGTAGCGCATGAGTGAACGTGGTGTGCGTGTGTGACCCCCGTCCGCCCTTCCCGATCAGCCTACACCATCCTACTCAAAGCCAACTGACGTAAAACTTGTGACAAATGAAAATGGGGATCTGGGTGTATCCGCTGTGGCAACCCCATACAGAGCGGGAGCAGCCGAAAGGACAACAATGAAGTGTTTTCCTGTAATATATAGGACATGAGACTCCTGTCTCAGCTCGTCTAGCATATAATCAATAATCATATATTAATCACATACATACATAATGCATACATAATCACACACACACACACACACATATATATATATATATATATATATCCATCCATCCATTTTCTTCCACTTTATCCGGAGTCGGGTCGCGGGGGCAGCAGCTCAAGCAAAGCCGCCCAGACCTCCCGATCCACACACACCTCCTCCAGCTCCTCCGGGGGAACCCCAAGGCGTTCCCAAGCCAGCCGAGAGATGTAGTCCCTCCAGCGTGTCCTGGGTCTTCCCCGGGACCTGCTCCCAGTGGAGGGGATATATATATATATATATATATATATATATATATATATATATATATATAACTTATGCATTTTGGGCACAAATCATCAAAATTAAAATATTCAGATTTTTCCCAGGCAAAATATTTGTGTGCTTTATTTTTCCCTGTATGTACAGTCAAAAATAAAAAAAGGCATTTAATTTGCAATGATTTAAAAAATTTAATAAAAACAAACTAAATTAATGAAGTAGTTGGAGCACTTCAAATTTTGGGTATAGATTATCTGGTAATTATCATTATTGAATGACAGATATAATTTTGTCAATGTGTCTCCACTATCGGTAATCACAAATGGCAGGCGCCACAAGAATTACACTCAACAAAAATATAAACGCAACACTTTTGGTTTTGCTCCCATTTTGTATGAGATGAACTCAAAGATCTAAAACTTTTTCCACATACACAATATCACCATTTCCCTCAAATATTGTTCACAAACCAGTCTAAATCTGTGATAGTGAGCACTTCTCCTTTGCTGAGATAATCCATCCCACCTCACAGGTGTGCCATATCAAGATGCTGATTAGACACCATGATTAGAACTGGTACACGCTGTCGTATACATCGGTCCAGAGCATCCCAAACATGCTCAATGGGTGACATGTCCGGTGAGTATGCCGGCCATGCAAGAACTGGGACATTTTCAGCTTCCAAGAATTGTGTACAGATCCTTGCAACATGGGGCCGTGCATTATCCTGCTGCAACATGAGGTGATGTTCTTGGATGTATGGCACAACAATGGGCCTCAGGATCTCGTCACGGTATCTCTGTGCATTCAAAATGCCATCAATAAAATGCACCTGTGTTCTTCGTCCATAACAGACGCCTGCCCATACCATAACCCCACCGCCACCATGGGCCACTCGATCCACAATATTGACATCAGGAAACCGCTCACCCACACGACGCCACACACACTGTCTGCTATCTGCCCTGAACAGTGTGAACCGGGATTCATCCATGAAGAGAACACCTCTCCAACGTGCCAAACACCAGCGAATGTGAGCATTTGCCCACTCAAGTCGGTTACGATGACGAACTGGAGTCAGGTCGAGACCCCGATGAGGACGACGAGCATGCAGATGAGCTTCCCTGAGACGGTTTCTGACAGTTTGTGCAGAAATTCTTTGGTTATGCAAACCGATTGTTTCAGCAGCTGTCCGAGTGGCTGGTCTCAGACGATCTTGGAGGTGAACATGCTCTGGTTGACATTCCTGCTGTCAGCATGCCAATTGCACGCTCCCTCAAATCTTGCGACATCTGTGGCACTGTGCTGTGTGATAAAACTGCACCTTTCAGAGTGGCCTTTTATTGTGGGCAGTCTAAGGCACACCTGTGCACTAATCAGCATCTTGATATGGCACACCTGTGAGGTGGGATGGATTATCTCAGCAAAGGAGAAGTGCTCACTATCACAGATTTAGACTGGTTTGTGAACAATATTTGAGGGAAATGGTGATATTGTGTATGTGGAAAAAGTTTTTAGATCTTTGAGTTCATCTCATACAAAATGGGAGCAAAACCAAAAGTGTTGCGTTTATATTTTTGTTGAGTGTAACTGTTTTATAAGATGATTGATACAAGAGTTTTCACTCAATCAGTAAATCATGTTTTTTTAAGGTCTTGCTTAAACTTGCCTCAAATAACATTTGCAGATTACTTGCAGAATAGCTTGTGTGTTTATCAAGTGCATAAATTAACTGTTTGTAGTAATTCTATGTCAGCAATTAGACTTTATCCCAGACTTTGTGTTGACAATATTTTAATTTTCAGGACAGACTTTGTTATCACAGCCAGTCAGGATGGTCACGTCAAGTTTTGGAAGAAGAAGGAAGACGAGGGGATAGAGTTTGTCAAACACTTTCGGTGTCACCTTGGTATGAATTTTATCAAATGTCTCTGAAAATGCTTTTATTAGGAGTTGATATAATGGATTATGCTTCTCCAACTCTGTTCTCTGCATCTTGCTTCACATCAGTTGCTTGCAAGTCTTCCCCTTACCACATCCATAAACCTCCTCTTAGGCTGTCTCATTTTCCTCGTATGTGGCGGCTCCATCAGTTGACCCTTTCTCTCCCTTTACTTGCCGAAAGTACACTATACCATTGCCCTCTCTCTCATTCATGGACATGTACTCTCGCTTTCGCCTCCTGATTTTCATTGCCCTTCTCTCCAGAGAATATAGTCTCAACGTGGTCCTCATGCTCCAGATCACAGTGTCATCAAGAACATCATAGTCTACAGAAACTCCTGTCTCAGCTCATCCATCAACATGTCTATTACTATTGTAAACAAGAAAGCATTCAGAGCCAGTCCTTGACGTGATCCCACTCCCACCTTGAACCCATCCAGCATTCCTGCTGTATGCCTCACTGTTCAATTCAATTTCAATTTATTTCATTTATATAGCGCAAAATCACAACAAAGCTGCCTCAAGGCGCTTCACACAAGTAAGGTCTAACCTTACCAACCCCCAGAGCAAGAACACAGGTGACAGTGGTAAGAAAAACTCCCTCTGATGATTTGAGGAAGAAATCTCAAGCAGACCAGACACAGAGGGGCGACCCTCTGCTTGGGCCATGCTACCGACACAATTGACAAAACAAATATACAGGAAATTCACTACTGCTGCATTGTCCTTATACATGTCCTGCACCACCTCACATGTTTTTTTGCATTCCTGAGTTTCTGATAGAATACCTCTTCTCCTCTCTTAGTGTCCTGTCATGAGCTCTCTATAAATACAAAAACACACTTTGACACTCTGTCTGACCTCTATACTTCCACATCAACACTCCCAGAGCAAACAACACCTCTGTAGTGCTCTTTCTCAGCATGAGACCTTATTATTGTTCACAGATCTTCACCTGTCCTCCCCCCCAAGCTTCAACGACTCTTTCCTATAAAGTTATGGATATCAATACTGTAACTCTTCGCATAGCCTTTATTATACCACCTCAAACATGGGGGCAGGGCATAATATACATAAACATACAAGAATCGGCCTGTCTAGCCGACCATGAGTCTTGTAAGCACAACTCCCCCTAAACCAGTTGGTGGATTTCATCTCAACTGCAGCACATCATATAAAAATGTATGTGAAGAAAAGGAAAGGAGATAAATGTTTTTTTTTTTTTATTGTTAATAAAAATCTGTTTACCTCTTCAATACAGTTTGACCACTTTATTAATTTAGATATTTCATCGCAATAGATTTATTGCCACAGATCAATACATGCAAGCAACTATTTTCTCAGGGTTATTGTTTTGTGAGCTTGCGCACATATCTCTAGCTGTTAAAAATCAGTACACATCTGGATCTACCGTCTTTCCACATCATTCAGTTTTCTTCTTATTTTTTCATTCATCTGCTTCTCACAATTCACAAATGCACACCCCATTCCTTGTAGTTCAAAATGCACGATAAGAGCAAACAGTACAGCAGTGTTACTGTTAGAAAATAGTTATTTGCAAGTACTGTACTTGTTGCCAGTTAGCTAGTACCTACTGCCAAGTCAGGGATACTTAAGTATAGGTTTACTAAGGTACTACTAATAGGTTTACACAACTGTTAATGTGATTACACAACTTCAATCAGAAAGTAAGAAATGGAGTATTTTGGGGGAATTAAAGTGCAGCAGTGCCTGAATATGATATCTAAAGATGAGATGTTCTGCAATATATATATGTTGCCCATAAATACAAATACCTTCAGTTACTGTAAGTTAACATTAAAGAAATAATTAGATATTTTCATTCTGCTTGTGACTTTTCAGTGGTGTGATGGATCAGTGTTGATAGCATTGGCCTTCTGTGCAGAAGGTCATCAGTTTGAGTCCTGGCTGGGACTGGCACTTGATGTCCCCCTGCTGCCCTCCCAGACTGACTAACAGTTGGGGAAGATAACAGGCGGTGAGGAAAGGAGCTGATCCACCAACCTCATCGTGCTGTGGCCCCACACATGTGCAACTATGAAGCTCAGTAAATAGAGGGTGGGAGTGACCATTTACCCTTCATGGCATTTCATGAAGGGTCATAGTTAAGCAAAGAAAGAACTTTTTGGAGTTCCTTTTAAATAAGTTTATATTTGGGCCACCAAGCTTAAGTGGTTTCAAAATATCAGCGTCTGTCCCTGATAATTTAATGATGATGATTTAAGACATATGAGAAAGAACTATCTTTTTAGGTTGTATTTTTGTGCCTTGTATTGTAAAATATGTTGTACGAGTTATTGGAGGGCATAATGGGTACTGAGATTGTTGTGTTTTCCTGCAGGTGTGATAGAAAGTATTGCAGTCAGTGCTGAAGGGGCTCTGTTCTGTTCTGTCGGTGATGATCAAGCCATGAAAGTGTTTGACGTTGTCAACTTTGATATGATCAACATGCTGAAGTTGGGGTGAGTTTCTATTTGCTGTATCATGAAGAACAGAATTGCATGTTTTCAGTTAGAAGCTCATGTGATCCCCCCGTTTGTTTTTAGCTATCACCCGGGACAGTGTGAGTGGATCTACAACCCTGGAGATGCGATTTCTACGGTGGCAAGCTCAGAAAAGTCCACAGGGAAGATCTTCATCTATGATGGCCGGGGAAGCAACCGACCACTTCACGTATTTGATAAGCTGCACTCTTCACCGCTGTCACAAATCCGACTGAATCCCAAATTTCGAGTTATTGTGTCTGCTGACAAGGCGGGAATGTTGGAATACTGGACTGGCCTTTCAAATGAATTCAGGTTCCCCAAAAATGTGGACTGGGAATACAAAACTGACACGGACTTGTATGAATTTGCCAAACACAAAACCTATCCCATAAGCCTTGCGTTTTCCCCTGACGGAAAGAAAATGGCCACCATTGCGTCTGACAGGAAAGTCCGGATCTTCCGCTTCTTAACAGGAAAACTGATGAGGGTGTTTGATGAGTCCTTAACTGTAAGTTCTAAGTCTTTCCGCCTGAGTTTCTAACTGATGTGATTATATCACAGCCTTACTGCATCTGTTTGACATGTTAGATGTTTACAGAGTTGCAACAGATGAGGCAGCAGCTCCCTGACATGGAGTTTGGGAGGAGAATGGCTGTGGAAAGGGAACTGGAGAAGGTGGATGGAATTTGTCTGACTAATATCATCTTTGATGAGACCGGTCATTTTGTCCTCTACGGGACAATGCTGGGTATCAAGGTCATCAATGTGGAAACGAACAGGTATGTTCTTGTGAAGGTGATGAAGCTTACCGTATTGTTAGAAATGAATAGTTTTTAATCAAAATTTATGAAATTATCGATATTCTAAGTAAATTAAAACAAATTTCTTATCCCTGTGACAGTGTTGGGTTTCTAAACGTCACAATTACTGTTTAAACCTCACAGCTCAGTGTCTGCTTCATAAAAATAAGTATCGGCAACAGGACACAGTTTATTCTGTCCGGAAACTGCAGCCATTCTGCTTCATGTGCACCTGATGTCATCAGATCTCAGGAGTGAAGCACAGTAGGTTCTGATTAGTATATGAGGGGAGGTTAAAGGAAGATGTAAAATCTGGACTTGCCCAAAGGTGTGTGGGAGAGTCTGAAGCCAGCTGGAATATCTGAGGCTTTATGAGATCAAAGGGTTTTTGTTTTTTTGATCATCAGAATTTACACCACGTTTGGCGTTATATTTACTCCATGTTATCGTGCACACAGGTCACCCCGTGTTGTTCATCAATCATCATGCTTCTCTTCTGCAGGACCTGGGAAGCTGGTTAGATGCATGGGTGCATGAATGCAGTAGCCAAATACACAAAAGTTGAGCCTTTACCATAATATAGACTCATAACGTGGACCAGCACCATGTACATGCAGAAGTCAGCTGAAATCTTAACCTGAACCCACCTGATGTCCACCACCCTGATTTGCATTTCTAAAGCCAAGTGGCTGTAAAGGTTGATGATTTTGTTGTTGCATTAAAAACAACTCAACAAAACGACTTAAAAAAAGGATGAGTACTTTTTTCAGCACTGCACGACTTAAGACTTGCTTAAACATGCATTTACGAGGTCTATTAGAAAAGTATCCGACCTTATTATTTTTTTCAAAAACCATATGGATTTGATTCATATGTTTTTACATCAGCCAAGCTTGAACCTTCGTGCGCATGCGTGGGTTTTTCTACGCCTGTCGGTTGTGTCATTCGCCTGTGAGCACGCCTTGTGGGAGGAGTGGTCCACCCCTCTCGTCGTCGTTTCATTGCGAGGAAATGGCGGAATGATTTGAGCTTTTTTTCCATCAGAATTTTTTCAGAAACTGTTAGAGACAGGCAGCTGGAAACCATTCGAAAAATGTATCTGGCTTTCGGTGAAAATTTTATGGGCTTCACAGAGAATAAGGAGTGTTACTACAGCTTTAAGGACTGCCCACAATGGCGGCTCCGAGCTGCCATCGAGAAGCAGAAAACAAATCAAATCAATTTCAAATCAATTTTATTTATATAGCGCCAAATCACAACAAACAGTCGCCCCAAGGCGCTTCACATTGCAAGGCAAGGCCATACAATAATTGCGGAAAAACCCCAACGGTCAAAACGACCCCCTGTGAGCAAGCACTTGGCGACACTGGGAAGGAAAAACTCCCTTTTAACAGGAAGAAACCTCCAGCAGAACCAGGCCCAGGGAGGGGCAGTCTTCTGCTGGGACTGGTTGGGGCTGAGGGGAGAGAATCAGGAAAAAGACATGCTGTGGAAGAGAGCAGAGATCAATCACTAATGATTAAATGCAGAGTGGTGCATACAGAGCAAAAAGAGAAACAGTGCATCATGGGAACCCCCCAGCAGTCTAAGTCTATAGCAGCATAACTAAGGGATGGTTCAAGGTCACCTGATCCAGCCCTAACTATAAGCTTTAGCAAAAAGGAAAGTTTTAAGCCTAATCTTAAAAGTAGAGAGGGTGTCTGTCTCCCTGATCTGAATTGGGAGCTGGTTCCACAGGAGAGGAGCCTGAAAGCTGAAGGCTCTGCCTCCCATTCTACTCTTACAAACCCTAGGAACTACAAGTAAGCCTGCAGTCTGAGAGCGAAGCACTCTATTGGTCCTAGCACAGAACCTTGTGGAACTCCATAATTAACCTAAAAAACACCACATCATTTCTAAACGGATGGCTGTGTGGAGCCGGGACCGTCGTGAGCAATTTCTCTGGTTATCACAAGAGCTGGACATCAGCCATTTTCCGGCAGATTTCACTTTTAACAAGAGATTTTGTCATGGAAAGCCGCTCGGAGGCTTCGCGCGTCAGACCGATTCGCTGATCGAGCGAGACAAAGGAACACCTCCGTTTCGGAGTGCCAGGGGACAAGTTGGGACATGCCCAGCTCTCCACAATTTCTCTTATACTCACTGGGCTGGTAAGCATTGAAAGCCGAGATAGGCATGTCCCAACTTGTCCTCTGGCACTCCGAAACGGAGGAGTTCCTTTGTCTCGCTCAGTCCTGACGCGCGAAGCCTCCGCGCGGCTTTCCATGACAAAATCTCTTGTTAAAAGTGAAATCTGCCAAAAAAAAAATGGCTGATGTCCAGCTCTTGTGATAACCAGAGAAATTGCACACGACGGTCCCGGCTCCACACAGCCATCCATTTAGAAATGATGTGGTGTTTTCTACCTCTCGATGGCGGCTCGGAGCGTGGCGCACCGCGCGCCATTGTGGGCAGTCCTTAAAGCTGTAGTAACACTCCTTACTCTCTGTGAAGCCGGTAAAATTTTCACCGAAAGCCAGATAAATTTTTCGAATGGTTTCCAGCTGCCTGTCTCTAACAGTTTCTGAAAAAATTCTGATGGAAAAAAAGCCCAAATCATTCCGCCATTTCCTGACAATGAAACGACGACGAGAGGGGTGGACCACTCCTCCCACAAGGCGTGCTCACAGGCGAATGACGCAACCGACAGGCGTGGAAAAACTCACGCATGTGCACGAAGGTTCAAGCTTGGCTGACGTAAAAACATATGAATCAAATCCATATAGTTTTTAAAAAAAATAATAAGGTCGGATACTTTTCTCACAGACCTCGTAAATACTTATCTCGGTGTAATTAATGTATTTGTTTTGTATGTGTTTGTGTCAGATGTGTGCGGATCCTCGGCAAGCTGGAGAACATCCGTGTGGTCCAGCTCAGCCTGTTCCAGGGAATTGCAAAGGCCATGTCTGTGGCACCAACTGTTGAGATGAAAGCGTCGGATAACCCGGCCTTAGAGAGTGCAGAGCCCGACCCCACCGTTTTCTGCACCGCCTTTAAGAAGAACCGCTTCTACATGGTGAGACTTCTTACTGAGAAATGTCAGCTTGATGTCTTCATCTCCCTTAGTGAGGCGATACTCCTTGACTATTTGAAATGACCGACATGCTGTGAATGCATCAACTAGCAGCTCGTGTAGCTGTGGCGCTCTGATCGCTTCCTCCATCTTTTATGATGAAATAATGCGGAATTTATGTGGAAATGATTGTTGTACAAAAGCTTCAGATATCTGTCGCTGAGATAGATGATGACTGGAGGCAGTTTGAAGCAGAAACGAGGTGATAATCGGTGAACCGCGGCTGATGACGCACGCATAGTGAAGGCAGGGGGGACAAATTTTTAGGGGGGACTGTTCAGTCGGTGAAACTGTTTTCAATTAAAATCTAATAACTAGGTCTAAGGTTGCTTGGTTAACATACAAACAGTTACGTAGTGACCAGGGTGATCACAGGCACATACAGCTTCAGTGATGTCACAAAAACAAAAAAATCTCATGTATAAAATTAGTTGTAGTCCCTCAGATTTCAGAATTTATAAGTATTTGGAGAAACTGTATCCACTGATTTATTTATTTATTTAAACATTTTTAAAAATACAAATCATCCATTTTTTAAGTCAGTTTTCTTTACATCAGTCAGGGGATGGATACATGAACATTTCCAAGTCAATGAATATTTCTTGGACCTCATCCGTCTTTAAGAAATACAAATGGCATGCTGCTGTCTGGTGAGTCATTGTCAAGTCAGCAGTTCTCAAAAACCTGAGTGACTTTGAAAGAAGGAAATTTATATTTATTTGGTTTATTTAAATAGTGCCAAATCATAACAATGCTGCCTCAGGGCGCGTCAGCCAGGTAAAGAAGGAAACTAGTGAGGGAAGACACCCAGACAAATTTAAAGGAGTTATTGTGTTCTGTAACTGTGATTGGACAAACTGCATAGCGTTAAAAACTTCATGTCAGTATGATACAGATGGAAATTCATGTAAGAAAAATGATGAAATCTGGGAATGTCTTCTGGCAAAGTGCAGCTGAAATAAAAAAAAAATGTAATCCTTCTCTTTGCCTTCTATTAGCAACATCTGGCCACAGTTTAACTACAAGTAAACTGGTCATTTCCTAAGTCATGACAGTATATTGTCTTTCTTCTGTCTTCTTTTCTCAGTTCACAAAGAGGGAACCAGAGGACACTAAGAGTGCAGAGTCAGACAGAGATATCTTCAATGAGAAGCCCTCAAAGGAAGAAGTGATGGCTGCCACGCAGGCCGAGGGTCCCAAAAGAGTGTCCGACAGCGCCATCATCCACACCACCATGGGAGACATCCATATCAAACTCTTCCCTGTAGAGTAGGTGTCCAGCATTGACACGTCCCCAGTCTGTCCACGTGGTTTATTACTCGGTGTTAGTCGTTACATGAACACAAGATAAACTGTTTTTTTTTGTTTGTTTGTTTGTTTAGATGCCCCAAAACTGTGGAGAACTTCTGCGTCCACAGCAGGAACGGTTATTACAACGGTCATATATTCCACAGAGTCATTAAGGTACATTGTGTTGCTTTGATGGTGTCTTCGTTTAGCTGATGAGCATTTACCTGTAGATGTGTTTGAATCGTGGTTTGGTGTCTGTGCAGGGCTTCATGATTCAGACAGGAGACCCCACAGGTACAGGGATGGGAGGAGAGAGCATCTGGGGAGGAGAGTTTGAGGACGAGTTCCACGCCACACTGAGGCACGACCGCCCGTACACACTCAGTATGGCCAACGCAGGCCCCGCCTCCAATGGCTCACAGTTCTTTGTCACAGTTGTTCCCACGGTATGATGCCGTTATTGAGACATTTGGGGTATTTTTCTTTTGTTGCTTGTCGTTTGGGTCCTGTGAGTCATGTGATGTTGTGTGCTTTCAGCCTTGGCTTGACAACAAGCACACTGTGTTTGGGAGGTGCATAAAAGGCATGGAGGCCGTGCAGAGGATCTCCAATGTCAAAGTGAACCCCAAAACTGACAAACCCTACGAGGACATCAGCATCATCAACATCACCGTAAAGTGACCCCGTGTCAGCTTTGAAGTGGTTGGTTTGTTGCACCATGCTACAGCGCTCTGGTCTGCCGTCATAAATATTTTAAATAGATTTTTTTTAACTGATAGTGCACATATATGACTTGTTTGACCTGTCAGTCTTCTCTGTCTTTCGGCCTGGTAATTAAATGCTCACTTTGTTCAACACATTCATGGGTTTCTTACTTGGATTGAACAACGTTCCTCTGGGGATAAGCTGAGCAGCTGGTGAAGCTGATTTAGTAAATATGTTGCTGTGCACCTCCCGCAGACAAACGGGGGGGGATCAGAGTCTCCTGTCTGAGTCTGGCAAATGCTATTCCTTCATCAGCATCATTTCTTGGATTTCAGTGAAATTTCACACAGTAGTGTACCATGTGGAGATGTGCATTGAAGGAAAGTAGGTTTGAGTTTTTGTATTGCTGCAGCACAGAGGCTGCACTGGATTTAAAAACCTATATTCATTGTAAAAATTGGGTATATTTCTCTTTATTTCATGCTTGTTTCTTTAAGAATAAATGTCTCCATGTGTGCAAAGGATCTACAGCACGTGAAACACGGTCATGTGGTGGTTATTACAACAAACACACTGAAAGCGGCCGCCTGGTTCAGACATTTGGTTGGTGGTGTTTTTTGCAGGCTGATGGGTGGTTGCGGTGCGTTGTGTGGGTGTAATGCACAGAGGGCTGTGCTCACGGTTCTGTGTGTTGGACGGGCGTAGTGCATCATGATGGGTCACCTCTTTGCTGAGGTGCCATGGATGGAGCATGTGTGAAATAGGACATTTAGTGCAGCAGATACAGTAGTGTTCAGAATAATAGTAGTGCTATGTGACTAAAAAGATTAATCCAGGTTTTGAGTATATTTCTTACTGTTACATGGGAAACAAGGTACCAGTAGATTCAGTAGATTCTCACAAATCCAACATGACCAAGCATTCATGATATGCACACTCTTAAGGCTATGAAATTGGGCTATTAGTAAAAAAAAAAAAAAAAAGCAGAAAAAGGGGTGTTCACAATAATAGTGGCATCTGCTGTTGATGCTACAAACTCCAAACTACAACCCCTGGCAAAAATTATGGAATCACCGGCCTCGGAGGATGTTCATTCAGTTGTTTAATTTTGTAGAAAAAAAGCAGATCACAGACATGACACAAAACTAAAGTCATTTCAAATGGCAACTTTCTGGCTTTAAGAAACACTATAAGAAATCAAGAAAAAAAGATTGTGGCAGTCAGTAACGGTTACTTTTTTAGACCAAGCAGAGGAAAAAAATATGGAATCACTCAATTCTGAGGAATAAATTATGGAATCACCCTGTAAATTTTCATCCCCAAAACTAACACCTGCATCAAATCAGATCTGCTCGTTAGTCTGCATCTAAAAAGGAGTGATCACACCTTGGAGAGCTGTTGCACCAAGTAGACTGACATGAATCATGGCTCCAACACGAGAGATGTCAATTGAAACAAAGGAGAGGATTATCAAACTCTTAAAAGAGGGTAAATCATCACGCAATGTTGCAAAAGATGTTGGTTGTTCAGTCAGCGGTGTCTAAACTCTGGACCAAATACAAACAACATGGGAAGGTTGATAAAGGCAAACATACTGGTAGACCAAGGAAGACATCAAAGCGTCAAGACAGAAAACTTAAAGCAATATGTCTCAAAAATCGAAAAATGCACAACAAAACAAATGAGGAACGAATGGGAGGAAACTGGAGTCAACGTCTGTGACCGAACTGTAAGAAACCGCCTAAAGGAAATGGGATTTACATACAGAAAAGCTAAACGAAAGCCATCATTAACACCTAAACAGAAAAAAACAAGGTTATAATGGGCTAAGGAAAAGCAATCGTGGACTGTGGACGACTGGATGAAAGTCATATTCAGTGATGAATCTCGAATCTGCATTGGGCAAGGTGATGATGCTGGAACTTTTGTTTGGTGCCGTTCCAATGAGATTTATAAAGATGACTGCCTGAAGAGAACATGTAAATTTCCACAGTCATTGATGATATGGGCTGCATGTCAGGTAAAGGCGCTGGGGAGATGGCTGTCATTACATCATCAATAAATGCACAAGTTTCCGTTGATATTTTGGACACTTTTCTTATCCCATCAATTGAAAGGATGTTTGGGGATGATGAAATCATTTTTCAAGATGATAATGCATCTTGCCATAGAGCAAAAACTGTGAAAACATTCCTTGCAAAAAGACACATAGGGTCAATGTCATGGCATAGGGTCAGTGTCAACGAGCAGATGTGATTTGATGCAGGTGTTAGTTTTGGGGATGAAAATTTACAGGGTGATTCCATAATTCTTTCCTCAGAATTGAGTGATTCCATATTTTTTTTCCTCTGCTTGGTCTAAAAAAGTAACAGTTACTGACTGCCACAATCTTTTTCTTGATTTCTTATAGTGTTTCTTAAAGCCAGAAAGTTGCCATTTGAAATGACTTTAGTTTTGTGTCATGTCTGTGATCTGCTTTTTTTTCTACAAAATTAAACAACTGAATGAACATCCTCCGAGGCCGGTGATTCCATCATTTTTGCCAGGGGTTGTATTATGTTCAAACTGCTTTTTTAGCAATCCTGTGAATCACTAAGCTAGTATTTAGTTGTATAACCACAGTTTTTCATGATTTCTTCACATCTGCGAGGCATTAATTTTGTTGGTTTGGAACCAAGATTTTGCTGGTTTACTAGTGTGCTTGGGGTCATTGTCTTGTTGAAACACCCATTTCAAGGGCATGTCCTCTTCAGCATAAGGCAACATGACCTCTTCAAGTATTTTGACATATCCAAACTGATCCATGATACCTGGTATGTGATATATAGGCCCAACACCATAGTAGGAGAAACATGCCCATATCATGATGCTTGCACCACCATGCTTCATTGTCTTCACTGTGAACTGTGGCTTGCATTCAGAGTTTGGGGGTCGTCTCACAACAATTTTACTCTCATCAGTCCACAAAATATTCCTCCATTTCTCTTTAGGCCAGTTGATGTGTTCTTTGGCAAATTGTAACCTCTTCTGCACACGTCTTTTATTTAACAGAGGGACTTTGCGGGGGATTCTTGCAAATAAATTAGCTTCACACAGGCGTCTTCTGTCACAGCACTTACAGGTAACTCCAGACTGTCTTTGATCATCCTGGAGCTGATCAGTGGGTGAGCCTTTGCCATTCTGGTTATTCTTCTATCCATTTTGATGGTTGTTGTTGTTGTTTCTTTTTAATCAAACTACGCTGTTCTGAACAATGTCTTGAACGTCCCATTTTCCTCAGGCTTTCAAAGAGAAAAGCATGTTCAACGGGTGCTGGCTTCATCCTTAAATAGGGGACACCTGATTCACACCTGTTTGTTCCACAAAATTGATGAACTCACTGACTGAATGCCACACTACTATTATTGTGAACACCCCCTTTTCTACTTTTTTTTTTTTTTTTTTACTAATAGCCCAATTTCATAGCCTTAAGAGTGTGCATATCATGAATGCTTGGTCTTGTTGGATTTGTGAGAATCTACTGAATCTACTGGTACCTTGTTTCCCATGTAACAATAAGAAATATACTCAAAACCTGGATTAATCTTTTTAGTCACATAGCACTACTATTATTCTGAACACTACTGTATCTGGAAAAAGTGAAGCATGTGAATACTTTCTGGATGCACCGTACATCAAGACAGACACCAGTTGGTCAGCGCTGTACTTTGAATTAAGAACAGAAACATCGTCTGGCCTTGTTGCCTTTCTGCTCGTTTGATTGTGAAGCAGGATTGAGTTCAGTTGCCATTAACTTAATCAAAATAAATGGACTGCATTTATATGGCGCTTTTCCATCTGCATCAGATGTGCAAAGTGCTTTACAATAATGCTTCACATTCACCCTGATGTCAGGGTGCTGCCATATAAGGTACTCACTACACACCGGGAACAACTATGGGATTAATTGCAACCAGCGTAGCAGTGTAAGGTGATATTATTTGGTGTTATGTGGACATCCAGATAGTATTTAAAGAAGATGCCAGACAAATTACTTTACATATTTTATTTTGCAGCATCACATTATATATAATTTACAAAAGCCATTATTACAACCACTGATAACAAATGTTCTGATGTGCTTTGTGTGCCCAAGTCTGAAAAACATTTATTTTTGAAAACTGAGAAGTCATTTATGTGTGCATTTTTAAAAATGTTTTCTTTACATGTTTACAGGTGACAAACATTACACAGCAATGAGTCACAAGAAGTCGAAATGACATAATTCAGCGATAACAGGACATGTCAGTGTTCAGGTTTTCACTCAGTTTCACATTCATGAAGGCTGTTGGTTTGGTGTGTACATTTCATAAACACACCATGTGATTTACTTAAATGTTTTCACAAGATATTTCTGCACTCAGTAGGAAGGATCCTCCCAGTGACTGCAGATCGCTCATCTGTGTCCAAATGAAAACTGGTGGTGAAGCTGCAGACAAACGCATTCCATTAATTCTGAGTACAAGAAACACCACAAAACACAGGCAGGATCGGTGCAAATAAACGGACTTCCCTCACTACAGCGTCACATCAAAGTAACATCGTCAGTAAACAGTTTGCCGCGTAACAGAGAAACACTACATTCAAACCAAAACCACACAAAATTAAGACATGAAAACAGCTCACACATGAAATCAACTTGCACACTTTGCTTTAAGACATTAATGCCCCCCCCCCCCCCCCCCCAAAAAAAAACCAAGGACTCATTGTTATATCACACAAAACTAATGTGAGCTCACATGATATTTGACAACTGAACAGGTACTAACCTGCATCCACCAAATCCTTTTAAACCCACATTTCTGTGTTGCTTCTCTGCAAACATGGATTTACAGAACCAGATCTGATGTGTTGTCTTTGGTCTACGGTGTTAATCCGTGTCTAACACTTTCCCATCTGAGAGCAGACGGCTCCTTTACACTGATGTCTCACATTCTCACAGTCGGGAGTCACCCTGCAGAGCCCCCACCTACAACATGGGGATAAAGGCCACTGCTCAAGGGCACCTTAGTAACAGTAATGAAGGTGAGCAATTTATTCTTCACCTTCCCCCCTCAGATTTTTATAGAGCCAGTCAATTAACTATATACATATATCCATACACAGCCCTCAGAATAATTTGGAACAAAATGAAAACATGCAGAACCCTGCAGTGTTACTTACATTGGCTTCTGTTTACTTGCAGACAGTATGAACCAAAGATATTTCATGTTCTGTTTGTTCAGCTTCATTTCACTTAATATACTAGTGAGATTTATATATATATATATACACACACACACACACACTTTATTAGGTACAGCTACTCAGTTGCTTTTTAACACAAATAGCTAATCAGCCAATCATATGACAGTAACTCAATGCAGTTAGGCATCTAGACATGAAGACAACTTGTGATAACTTCAAACAGCATCAGAATGGGGGAAAAAAAGATTTAAGTGACTTTGAACATGACATGGTTGTTGGTTCCAGACGGGCTGGTCTGAGAATTTCAGAAACTGCTGATCTACTGGGATTTTCACCCACAACCATCTCTAGGGTTTATAGAGAATGGTCCAAAAAAGAGAAGATATCCATTGAGCGGCAGTTGTGTGGACAAAAATGCTTTGTTGAGGTCAGAGGAGAACGGACAGACTGGTTGAACGGACGACTGCATGATGCCATCATGTCAATATGGACCAACATCTCTGAAGAATGTTTCCAACACCTTGTTCAATCTGTGCCCAGAAGTATTAAGGCAGTTCTGAAGACAAGGGGTTCCAACACGGTACTATGAAATGTACCTAATAAAGTGTCTGGTGAGTGTATATCCATTCCAGCATTTCAACCCTGCAATGTATTCCAAGTTGAGATGGAGCCAATTCAGGGATAGCAATGAGGTGAAATCATAACAATGATAATGTCATTCCAAACAGGTGATTGTAATCATGATTTGGTTTAAAAGCAGTACTGTATCCACAAAAGCCTGAGTCTTTAAGGAGCAAAGATGGGCAGAGCATCTTTTGTCAAGCAATGCATGAGGAAATTAATGAAATATTTAAAAACAATGTTATTTAAAGAGTGATGGGAAAGGAACTGCACATTTCTCCCTCTATAGTGCATAATATCACGAAACAATTCAAGGAATCTGGTGGAATTTCAGTGCATAAAGAGCAAAGACGAGTCTAAACTGAACACTTTTGATCTCAGATCCCTCAGACGGCACTGCATCAAGAACTGTCATTCATCATTAACTGATATAACCACATGGGCAAGAGATTACTTGGAAAAACCTGTCAAGCACTAGAATACAAAGTTACATACAAGATGCCTTCTGTTATCTGGGTTGGACCATACACACAGTGGAAATGTGTACTGGGGTCAAATGAATCAGTGTGCCACAAGTTTTGTGGATGAAATGGACAATATGTGCTCTGCACCAAACACAAAAAGGACCATCCAGAGTGTTGTCAGCAACAAGTTCAAAAGCCAGGGTCTGTTATGGTGCCTGTGTCAAGATTTTAGAGCAACGTATGCTGCCTTAAGGATGACATATTTTCCAGGGGCGCTCACATGTTCAACAAGACAATACAAAACAACTTTCTGGATATATTACAAAGTTATGGCCACAGATGTTGAGCCAGTGGGTACTAGATTGGTCTGCCTCCCGTCCTGACCAGTGCCCGATAGAGAACACGTGGGTAACTTTGAAAATTAAAGTTGATCACACAAAACATGAATAATCTTGGGTTCAAACTGTCCGAAAAATAAATAAGAGGCAACATTAATCTTAGAATCCCCCCATCCAAACTTTTTCTGATTTGGGGTAGTGTGTATAAATATATACACATATAGGTAGATACAACCAGCCAACACCACTATTAATTCTCCTGCTGCATAATATCAATTACCAAGGTCAATGTTTCATCCTAAATGTGCATCTACAAGCAGGTTCTCACAAAGACGATAGTTTAAAACATTAAGGCCATTTGACCAGCTCAACTTTGCACAAATGTTTTGATTTTCTACATCAGTTTTGTAACTTGAATAGGACATTTAAAGGGGTCATAGTGTGCAAAGACAGTTTTGACCATATTTTCTGGACAACAAATTGATTTTTCACCTCATTGATTGGTACTGCAGTTTATATTTCAAAGAAAGTCATGTCAAAAATATTACTGCATTATCATCCATAGCCACAAAATGTCACCATCTACATGTGTGACAGTGCTGTCAGCACATTGATCTGAATGAAGAGGAGCAGTTAGGTCTTAGAACACTCCGCTCTTGGCACATGACTTGTTTTCACTATGTGGGACAACCTCAACTAGGAAGATGGTCAGGCTAAGGTAAGACTAACTATAATCAGTGGTTTTAAAGTGTATTTACATTTAGTGAGGTAAACGTGTGCACATTTACCTCTAGCTTCTGCTTGCAAACAGTGTTTGCATAATAAATAAATGAGTAAAAATATGACCCCAAAACATCTAAAACAAAGTGTTTGTTGTAACTAAACACAATTGTATTTTATCAATGGTGCAGTTACGTCATCGTGCCCAGGTAATTTCCAAGGAGATGAATATAAATCATTTTGGTGCTGAGGCTTCTTCTTGCATGAAGGGGTAACACTATGTTTAATAAATAAATTAGACTTATAGGCCAATGCAACTTGTATGTTTTTCCTCCTTGTGATGCTTTTTTTGACAGACCTAAAGGCACCTTGACACGTGCACAAATTTTGGCTCGGCACTGCTGCACAATTCATCATGCTAATATGTGCCATTAGATGGCACTGGCATGGACTCTTCCGTGCCAACGAGTAAACTCGTCGTAAACTGCGAGCAATGACCAGCATTGACACACACTGTTTGCGAATACGTTGCGCAATGTTCACGGCTAGTTCACGCAAGTGGCATGAAATTTATGCGTGCCAGAGACTTTGCATACTGGCATACAGCTGTGCACAGTTCACAACGAGTTTACTCATTAGCACACTACATTACGTGCCAGTGCAGGGATCAAATTTGTGCAAGTGTCAAGGCACCTTAATATTCAGATACAACTTATTAGTCTCTAGAGCATATGGTAATTTATCCTTTACAGTTAAAAATGATGAAATTTCACATTAATCATTCTTAAAGTGCAACTCCTCTTGTTCATGTAAGTACAATCTACCCTGCTATGAATAATTTAAGCTTGTAATGGCTCATGTGACATGTCACAAGTCTATCACTGGCCTCCTGCTTCCTGTTAGACACATCCACCGAGTCAGTCTGAGCTCTATGACGCACCCACCGAGTCAGTCTGTGCTCTATGACATACCCAAACAGTCTGTGCATAACAAAGACAGACACCCACCTGAAGGAAGAGGGAGTAGGACTCCTTTTCATAAAACAGGTTATTTTCTTTTCAGATGCATTGTTTCACCATCTATGTTGGATTTCTGGCTGTAAACTTCAATATCTTTCAAACACCTGTTGAGCCACAGCTTGCTGAGACGGTGTGTAATGCGACTCCTTGAAACTGAAAAGAAACATCTTGCAGGTGCACACTGAATGCAGAGGGCACTGTTGAGCAGCTTGAGACAATATTAACTTCTAGACATCTCTATGATAAAAGGTTTGGTAAAAGACACCGTCACTACAACACCAACTACTCTGCATTTAATAAATTACAGTCACATATAGTAGTTATGGTGAGTAAGATGTGATAAAGCCATTGTCAGGATACACAAAGTATTTCTAAAAATTTACTGGAAAGGAATCGGCAAGCTATAGGTGACGTGAGAACAAAGAGAAACTAAGCAGCGTGTTGAGATGTGCGAGCTGCCTTATAAAGTTCAGCACGATGGGTGTAAATGAGCTTAAATTGGGTGAAAATTCATGTGATAGAAGATGTAACAAAGTGAAGTCACAAATAAAAATGTTGGATCATTTCTGCCAAAGTATTTACAGCTTTCTTTTTGCCATCTGTCCCGGTGACGCACAAAGAAGGAAAGACGAGAGCGGTGAAAGACAAACACTAGCTTCCAAGCTGCAGTGAACGAAAATGTTCAGAAGTGACGACACGAGTGGTGCGAAATGAGTTTGACGGTTGTGTTTTGAGAGTTCAGCCATCAGTGAAAAGTCTCACGGAAGGGCAGAGATATTTAAGCCACGTCGAGAACGCCGGCTGCCACCAGCTGTCGAGAGAGCCAGTCCAAGCCCTCGTAAAGACCCATCCCACTGCGGGCGTCGCAGCCCTGAATGTGCCAGCTCCTCCCACAGCACAGCTTGTGTAGGCTCAGTAACTCCGTCATCTCCTCCACAGACACGGCACCGGGAACATCCTGCACAGCAAACACACAAACTGTTGCACAAGTCTGAGCCAAAACAAGACTAGAAACATACACAATTTGCACGACAATACGCATTTGTAGAGCAGTGCTTTTGCAGCACCTGTTTGTTTGCAAAGATGAGCAACAAGGCGTCTCTTAGCTCTTTCTCTGTCAGCAGCTTGGCCAGCTCGCTGTGGGCCTCCATCAGTCTGTCCCTGTGACAGCTGTCAATCACGAACACCACCGCTGCACGAGATTTTAAGGAAAAGAGGTGTGACGTGCTTATATTATCATTTATTTTATATAGTTCATGCTTATATTATTTATTTTATATAATTCATGCTTATATTAACATTTATTTCCTTTTATGACTACGTGTACTTTTCCTCTTTGTGAGAAGAGGAGGTTTTAAAAAGAAAGACTTGTTGTCTGCATTCTTCATGACTGAGCAAACTATTTTTCATTTTGCATAAGTGCCTTATCCTGCTTTGACGAGCCACAGGGCTCATGCAGGAATGGAAGGTTCCAGCCACCTTGCTTTGCTATCTCCCTCATGGAGACATGACTCATGTGTAACCTCTCCCTGACTGTCCTTGTTTGTTTTTTCTCATGTTGGTGAACTAAATAAAAAGCTGGGCCAGAGGAGGGGATTTTAGGAGAGCTTTGGAGCTGAGCACTTACAAGCTGCTTCTTATCCTCCTCCTCTGTGCAGAGTATAATATATATATATATATTTGTCTCTCTGACTGGTTTCTTTACAGTGTTTGTGCCTCTCATTTCTTTAAAAACAGGGTGCAAACCCAACAGACATCATCTGTATGTCATTTCATAATTCATGTGCATATCATCATGGCTTAGTGTTTTGATTTTCAAAGATGGCACAAATAACATGCAAAATCTACAATGAAGAAAGGCATCCAGTCAACTGCAGCGCCTCGCCACCGCCCGCTAATACTTCAAATTCATTAGATGTCATCACATGATATCAGTGATGTCAGAGGTGTGATGCATTTGCTGTCCCCAGGAGAGCAGAACTCTATGCAGAAAACCTCATTTCAATGTCTCATTTCATTCCTGAGATATGGTCACTAAAGTAATTTAAACTTCAACTTGACTTCGATTTGACCTTAGACCTATGACCTTGACATGCCCTGTGTTGTGAGATAATGTCTACCGAGTTTAGCAGTATCCTTTAGGTGAGTATGTCCAGGTGATAAATATATCATCAGTGGTCCAGGTATAAATGACATCATGATGGCTTCACTCAAACACCATGAAATGACATCACTATCCTCCAAAAAAAAAAAAAAACTCTTTTCCTGGATATTTGTATCAGGCAGCACTACATAAACCATGTCTGTCTTTTACTGGTCTCACTACTACAACTCCTCCTGTATCTTGAAATGATCATCATATTCTACAGTCCAGTATTACGTGTGTAAGCCGGATATTTCATTCCAGTTTAGAGTTTTGAGCGCATCCATTTAATAGTGTAGTTAGTGTCAAATGTGTACTGGATCAATGGCAGGCCTTCAATCACTGCAATTCCTACACCAGTCAACCAGTTTCAGACATGTAAGTTTTACCCAGAAATGCACATTTCTGCTTCTTTTTTTTTTAAATTCCCAAAAATAATCAGATTTTTGAGTCCATCCCGCAGATCCGCAGCTCAGCGCGGCCCGAGTCAATAATAACGCATTGTTTCTCCCACGGTGCAGCCAGAGGGCTCGACCTCCCCATGTGTGGGCACTCAGTCAGTCAGTCAGTCAGTCACTGTCATTACTTCAGTTGTACTGGTCCGGCTGTCGTCTGACACGGTATAGGTACTACACATAACATCATAACAGGAGGTCTACTGATTTAGGCATCAAAAGGTCAAGGTCACTGAAGCATACTTTGTGAACATAAATAAACATTGTGAGTGCAATAACTAAGACTTTAAATATCTTGGTATATTCATTGACAGTAATCGGACTTTCAAAGTAATCACCGAGCACCTTTTCAAGAAGTGTTCACAGCGTCTCCACTTACTCTGCAAGATGAACAACTTGGCAGCAAGACAAAATATTGTGGAAGTTGTACATAAGAACTTTTATTATATGGCTATGATGCTACGCGCACTCTGATTGGTTGATTTAGAGTGTTCGAGTTTTCGGCTGTTAGGGAGGATTTTGTAGCTGAATCTTCTCGTGGCTTCGTGTGATCTGTGATGGGTCTTTCCTGGAGGTTTGCACACTGCGAGTTTTAGTTTTTAGAGAATTTTTATTAGCGATATTTTATAGTTGTTGCTGCAATGATGACATGGACTATGAGTTTTAATCTTATTTATAGATATGTATAGAGGCTATATGAACTTTTACTCAGATGTAAGTTTATGGTTGCTTGTTGTGATGTTTTTATGGTGAAATCAGAGAAAAGTTTCCACATCGTGGACAATAAAGTTTTCATATTGTTATTCATTTTCGTAGCTTCTTTCCAAATTGACTGATTGTTCTAACCTTGGTAAGTGCGTTAGGCATGGTGACCGCAAGAAACCTACTGATTTTTGGGTCAAGAGGTCAAAGGTCAAAATCACTGAGCCACACTTTGTAAAAACCTTCTGCAGAAAACTTAGTAGAGTGCCATGGATTAATACAGTCTTTGCTCTTGTTAAACATTTACTTTGCATAAAACTGGACAAATGATACCTTGAGTGTTCAGGTAATAGTGTTTCCAGAGGGGTCTGAGCTTATGTTTTCCACCCACATCCCAGATGGTGAATTTCAAGTTCTTGTATTCAACAGTTTCCACATTGAAACCTTAAAAAAACAAACAAACAATGAAATGCATATAACAGCTCAGCTGAAACTATTAGCAGATTTGTCATTATTGAATAATTACAGTCACAGTCATCATGACTGTATTTACCGATGGTCGGGATCGGCTGCATGAACTCATCTTGTTTCAGTTTGAAGAGGATGGTGGTTTTTCCAGCTCCATCCAGTCCAAGTGTGACTACACGGATCTCCATCTTTGGACCGATGTGGACCCGGTTGTCCTGAAAATGTGTTCAGAGGGAATTTTTACAAATTTGTGCACAGAATTTCCATGCGGTTGATGAATGCAAATCTGCAGGAGGGAGGGCGCACACCTTAGTGAAGGTGACAGGGATGCCAGCATCCAGCTGAATGTGATCTGCCAGCTCTGTGAACTGGTGCTGCTGCTTCTGAAGTGTTTCCAGCAAACAGTTGATCTCCTGCTTTGCCAGCACAACTCTACAGTCATCCTACAAAGAGGAAAAACTATTAAATCAAGCTAATTACTGTATTACTTGATCAGTAACATCTCTCTCCTTTCTGAAGTTGTCAAATAATACTTTCATTCCTAATTCTACTATAGATATAATAACACCACCACTGATGATGCCAGTTTTTTCATCAAAGTCAGCAGCACGGAGTCAAATCTTGATGCTTTTTATGCATGTGTGGTCTGACAATAGCACGTCTGTTTTGGACAGGGTGGCTTTTGTTTTTAGCAATGTGGTTTGTTAGCAGCTATGTTGAATACTAGAGCCTAATCCTTATATTGTTGGCCAGTAATATCAGCCGATATCAGCCTTTCATGAATATATTGAAATCGTTATTTTTGCCGACATTTACTTCAATGAATAAGCAATGCAAAACAACATTTTGGCTGTTAGAAATGGTGTCAGATATTCTGTCAAGCCGAGGGTGATCTGGAGGCACTGTTTACAACATTGTCAAGCATTGCTGGGACCCCATCTACCCTTGGTCACATCAGCTACAAGAGACAAGCAAAAGTAACCAGCTGCAATTCATTTTCAATCACAGTGGATGTTTTATAGCGACGAGACAAGTGGTCACTCTAGGAAAGGCCAAGACAGATGACAAGTCTATTTTATGCAAATGCTGAAGGATGCAACACTGTGACTACCAATCCAAATGAAAGCAGTGTGACAGCAGTGTGACATACATTGGTTAGTTGTTGGTGATTGGTTAATATTCTACAACCCCAATTCCAGTGTAGTTGGGGCATTGTGTAAAATATAAATAAAAACAGAATACAATGATTTGCAAATCCGCTTCAACCTATATTCAATTTAAATACACCACAAAGACAAGATATTTAATGTTCAAACTGATAAACTTTGTTGTTTCTGTGCAAATATTTGCTCATTTTGAAATGGATGCCTGCAACACGTTTCTAAAAAGCTGGGACAGTGGTATGTTTACCACTGTGTTACATCACCTTTCCTTCTAACAACACTCAATAAGCATTTGGGAACTGAGGACACTAATTGTTGAAGCTTTGCAGGTGGAATACTTTCCCATTCTTGCTTGATGTACGACTTCAGTTGTTCAACAGTCCGGGGTCTCCGTTGTCGTACTTTGCGCTTCATAATGCGTCACACATTTTCAATGGGCAACAGGTCTGGACTGCAGGCAGGCCAGTCTAGTACCCGTACTCTTTTACTACGAAGCCATGCTGTTTTAACACGTGCAGAATGTGGCTTGGCATTGTCTTGCTGAAATAAGCAGGGACGTACCTGAAAAAGACGTTGCTTGGATGGCAGCATGTGTTGCTCCAAAACCTGGATGTACCTTTCAGCATTGATGGTGCCATCACAGATGTGTAAGTTGTCCATGCCATGGGCACTAACACACCCCCCATACCATCACAGATGCTGGCTTTTGAACTTTGCGCTGGTAACAATCTGGACGTTTTTTTTCTCTACGACGTCCATGATTTCCAAAAACAATTTGAAATGTGGACTCATCAGACCACAGCACACTTTTCCACTTTGAGTCTGTCCATTTCAAATGAGCTCGGGCCCAGAGAAGGCGGCGGCGTTTCTGGATGTTGTTGATGTATGACTTTCACTTTGCATGGTGGAGTTTTAACTTGCACTTGTAGATGTAGTGACGAACTGTGTTAACTGACAATGGTTTTCTGAAGTGTTCCTGAGTCCACGCAGTAAGATCCTTTACACAATGATGTCAGTTTTTAATGCAGTGCCGACTGAGGGATCGAAGGTCACGGGCATTCAATGTTGGTTTTCAGCCTTGCTGCTTACCAAAGTTCTCCAGATTCTCTGAATCTTCTGATTATATTATGGACTGTAGATGATGGAATCCCTAAATTCCTTGCAATTAAATGTTGAGAAACACTGTTCCTAAACTGTTGGACTATTTTTTTCACGCAGTTGTTCACAAAGTTGTGATCCTCACCCCATCTTTGCTTGTGAACGGCTGAGCCTTTTGGGGATGCTCCTTTTATACCCAGGTCTTTCTGGTGTATTCAACTGAATATAGGCTGAAGATTTCACACAATGTCCCAACTTCAGTGAAATTGGGGTTGTAGTTACATAAAGTTCATGTTTAAACTGTAAAGCATCAACCTTCAATTATGTTTCTTTGTCAAAGGGTTTGATAATGAAATTTTAGGAATCATTGCCTTTTTGTTTTTATGTATACATCCATCCATTTTCTTCCACTTTATCTGGAGTCAGGCCGCAGGGGCAGCAGCTCAAGCAATGCCGCCCAGACCTCCCGATCCACACACACCTCCCCCAGCTCCTCCGGGGGAACCCCAAGGCGTTCCCAAGCCAGCTGAGAGATGTAGTCCCTCCAGCATGTCCTGGGTCTTCCCCGGGGCCTCCTCCCAATGGGACGTGCCCGGAACACTTCTCCGGCGAGGCGTCCAGGGAGCATTCGGAAAAGATGCCCGAGCCACCTCAACTGACTCCTTTCGACGTGGAGGAGCAGCGGCTCGACTCCGAGCTCCTCCCGAGTGACCGAGCTCCTCACCCTATCTGTAAGGGAGCGCCCAGCCACCCTGCGGAGGAAACTCATCTCGGACGCTTGTACTCGCGATCTCGTTCTTTCGGTCATGAGCCAAATCTCATGACCATAGGTGAGGATCGGAACGTAGATCGATCGGTAAATTGAGAGCTTTTTATGTATATATTGGCAGATATATTGGTATCTTAAATTTTTCAATCCCTAATACTGGTAGCAGCTCCCCCCAAAAAATCCATATTGGTCGGGCTCTAATAAACACCACCAGAAACCTTCCTTCACCAACAAAGGCACCCAACTAGTTGGATGCCATGACCTTATCCAGCACCCAGCCCATGCAAGCACTGGCTGGAGCAGGAACCAGAACACATCCCTGACAAAGCAGAGAATTCACTGGGAAGGAGTCAGAGAGACTGGTGCCTCTACACACAGCACACACACTGTTTCTGCACAGGCCAGCTTTGCATGTAGATGCACAATCAATCGTGTTCTTTTCCCCATATACCCTCTACTCAGAATAGCAGCACACTACTGACCAGAACTACAATGACTAATCATTTATTAATTGCCAAATATTTTCATAATCGATTAATTATTTTGAGCCCAAATTCTCTGATTTCAGCTTCTTAAATATCAATAATTTATGGGTATTTTACATTTCCTTAGGGGCTGATGACCAAGAGGTTAATTAGACTTGTTGCTAAGGTGGAAGGTTCTTTGTTCAAGGCCACCCCTGCCCAGTCTCTGTGTAATGTTGAGTTGCATCAGGGGACATCTGGTGTAAAAGCTTGTGCCAAATAAACCCTGAGTGGAATAACAAGGGAGAAGCTGAAAGGACTTAGTATTTTACAAGTTTCTTTACTCCTCTCTTGACGAGAAACTAAATATGTTTGGGGTCACACACAAAACAAGTCATCTGAGGACATGTCTTTCACTTGGGAAACACAGATTAACAGTTTTTCTTTCTTTCAATTTTCTGAGATTTTAAGAACCAATAATTGAAAATTGGTAGATAATAATTCATCATTAGAAATTAGTTGCAGCCTTATAAAATGTTTGTGTGTCTCAGGAAGAGGCAAAGGATTTTATATAATGTTTGTAAAACAAATACATTTACAACTAGACATTTAAACAGAACATTGACAGTTATTGGTCAACTTTATGGTTATGATTTACTGGCAAGCTAACCAAAGGATTAATCAAGTGATCAGAAAATAATCAATAGAAGAATCAAATTTTTTTTGATAAATCAAAGAAATGGCTATTTAAATTGGTAGTTGCAGCCCTGTTGTTGAGGTGAAACAGAGTCTGCGACACTGTTAAGCCACATTTCAGTGAAAAATGAGTGAACAGCAGTTCTTCATATCCTGATGTATATTTACTTTGAATTTCAGACATTTATTAATCTGCGACAGTACAGCTGCCTAATTGCTTTAGGATTTAGCCTAGCTGTTAGCCCAGATCTCTTGTCCAGGGCATCAGTGAAACGGTTTACCGCACTGGATGACCTGGAATGGATTTTCTTTCCCCAGTGAGTCCTCTATAAAGCTGAAAATGTTTGTCATATTTAATAAATAAAAAAAAAAAAAATTTGTAAAAGCTGTTCATGAGAGAATGCGAACACACGTAGGTGAAAGTTTACCAAAGTGAGCTGTCCATGGTGCTGATTGAACATAAACATTAACATGGTGTGATAAATTTAAACTGCTGTATACTGGGAAAAAAAACTGACATCATATGAATGTTGTAAACACTAGAAATGTATACACTTCGATTGTTACAGAGTTCATGAAAACTGTTTTACTCATGGCCTGCAGGCCGAGGTTTGTGTCTTATTCTCTCTCTCACGCTCTCCCCTTACCTGTGTGCATGCATACATTAGGGATGTTACAAGAACCGACACTTCAGTACCAATTCAATAAATTCTGAAAACATGACAAAACCAGTTTTTCTGCAGTGTGGTGGCCAAGCAGTCACTGCACTTGTTTCCAGAGCAGAAGGTTCCTGGTTCCAGATCACCCCTGCCCATTCTCCATGTAATGGCATCCGGTGTAAAACATCAACATGCAGATCCATCTCAGAACTGCTGTGACAACCCTGAGTGAAAAACGAAGGCGCCAAAGGGACTTGGTTGGTAGGACCAAGGATAGTATGTTGCATCTTTAAACTCATGCAGATCTTTTTTCTTTTGCACTCAAACATTTATTATTTGTGGATGTTCATGACAACCCCAGAGTACATGCCTGCATGAAAAACCCCACCTCAGGTCATTAGTGGCCTTGATAAAGGTTGCTCCTCCTGCAGAATATCAAACCTTTGGAGGCACTTTAGAACTTCTAAGCTGTCAGTAAGAACATGCTAATCTATGATCACTGTCATGAGCCTCTTATGTTTTGACAACTTTGGGAAACACCTTTTAACTTGGCAGTTGACCGCAACATGCTTAAAATGAAACAAAAACAGCGGCGTCTCGTACCTGCTGAAGAGTTTTCTCACAGTGCAAGCAGGCTGTGGACACCTGAGAAAGCAAGATGGTCATGTCCTCCTGCTGCTGCCTCAGCCAAATCAACCTCTCCCTGACGTGTGCATCCACCACACTCAACGCCATCTCCTCCTGCCGGCACAGAGTCTCATGGAGGTCTGCGAAGTACGCACGGACACAGGAGCGCGCACTCTCTGCAGTACCAGGGACCTGACGTGGACACGGAGGAAGATGATTTAACAGAACTCCACACTGAAGTTATTTGCCGATCCAAAGTGAAACTGATGAGGCGATGGATGGATGCCGGGACATATCTCACGACGCTGTGCCTGTGGTACCAACGACCGCATGCTCACCTCAATAATGCACTTTTTTGTTGTTGTTGTTATTCTGTTTTCTGTTTCTTCAGCTCGGGAAAACTTTGTAAAAACCTTGTAACTGTTAGAATGGCCTAAGCAGTGAGTCACCCCTTTGAGTCTGGTCTGCTTGAGGCTTCTTCCTCAAATCATCAGAGAGAGTTTTTCCTTACTACTGTCACCTGTGTTCTTGCTCTAAGGGTTCGTAAGGTTAGAACGTATTTGTGTAAAGCACCTTGAGGCAGCACTGTTATGATTTGGTGCTATATAAATAAATAAAAATAAAAAAACCTGAATTACATTTAATTGAATCCACAGAGATTATTCTATAGTCTGCTAAAATTAAATGTAACTCTACCTAGTTGATGCAAAAACAGTATCACACTTCAAGAAAACCTGCCAAACAAAAGGCTGTTTCACACCTGAAAGTTTGGATAAAGTCCTGTGCCATGCAACCCCCCAACAGATCTTACTTTGTTTCAGATTCAAACTGCAATTATGCAAGTGCAGCAAAAATATACAGACACACACACACCTCGACATCTCCACATGACCTGCAGCTCCCTATATGTGCAACTGACTGGTCTGAAGATGGACATAGATCTGACACCAGAGTATTAACATCTGAATAAATAAGAGGAAAATATATGCAGGGTCACTTCAGGTCATTTTATTGCCACTGTTACTGTATTATTATGGTTTCACTACCAGCAGCAACAACTTCAAGTGCAATACACAAGAACAGCACCAATTCACCACATGAACAACCTTATTGTGCAAAACTGTCAGCACTGACTGACGAGGAGGAGAAAATCACCCAGACAGACACAGCCAGTTCAGTTTTCAGTAAGACTGATGAAATGAGCGATGAAGACCTGTTTACTTTGCTGAAATGTCCTGGAATTAGTCCAAAAGTATGAATTATATACATACATGATTTCACACCAACAAACAAGACTCCAATACCACCTGTTTTGGTTGAATCAAAAGCTGGCTTTAGATTCAGAGTTGGAGTTCAGTACAAATAAATGTATTTGTAGTGAACAGTCACCGTGTTGGTGTTACAGTGTGGTGCAGGCAGTCAGATGGAGAATACATGTATAGAAATGTAATGAGGAACCAAATTTCACATGCAGTTTTTTTCCGGACACCTCAGTCTCACAGGAGTTGGCAAGGACCCGCCCTGCTTTGTTTAAATCTGCAATATGGGAAAACGTTGGATTCTCAGCAGGGTATGTGAGTGCTGACTCAAAATCATCAGTCACTTTTTTGTTCTCGCCACAGTCTCTCACAAACCTCATGAGGCTTTTACTGTTTTTAATGTTCTACCCCTAATTGAGAGAGCTTTATTCATCCCAAAATGGGAAATTCAGTTCAACAGCCTGAATTTTTGGTCTGGAATGTGGCAGATTTCACATCTCTTGGTCCAAATTAAAACGTCTGACCCAAACAGGGCAGATGTGAAAGCACCCTGTGAAAGTCCAGAAGCTCTGTGATCCTGCAGCTCATTATTACTGGATCCTAATATGAGTGGAAGCACATTACGTCTTCAGGAGCTTCCACTATTCCAAGCCAACTAAGAGAAAGAACAGGTATCAACCTGACATACTTCACATCTTCCTTACATGTTCAGTGTGCGCCATGCCAACTCCGTCCTCCACAATCTGCTCTCCACCTTCTATTTGCTGCACAATTCCCACCAACTTCCTGGAATACTCGGACACTTCGTCTGTAAAGGTACGGATGCAGTGGGCCATATCCAAAATGGATGCGCGGATCTGATTAGCTTCGGTCTCCAGAACGGCATGCTGAAAGAGAAGTCAGGAGGTGTAGGCGTATGACTGATTTAATTACACAAAGTCATCGAGCTACTGCAACTTGATTTGATCTACGTGCCCACCTTATGGCCCTGGTGCTTGCCGTACTCTTTACACACACAACACATTAAGGGTCCAGACTGACATGCCTCCTCCAGGCAGACAAACTCAATGGTATGAACCTGATGATGTGGGCAAAGGGTCTTCTCATGGGGCTTGTCAGCCAGGGGCACCCGACGGTGTTTTGCCAATGTGCGGGTGGAATGTGTGAGCTGGGAGCACTCGGCACACAGGTGGGTGGCACACACGGTGCAATACATGGAGGCAGTGTGGCTCTCGTCCTCATCACAGCGGATAACACACTAGATGTAGAAAATAAGCAACTACATAAAAGTAAAGAACAGCAGGACGTGAGAATGAGCAGTCACTGCCGAGTGGTCTTACTTCTCCCATTCCTTTCAGGGCATCCTCGGCCATTCCCGACTGGTTACTGGCACCATTCTGCAGTCTCTCCAGGAGTTCAAGCAGAGCAAAGTTCTTCTTCAGACCCCAAACTCCAGAGTCACCTAAAAATATTTGTAATTAATATATTTGTAATAATTTGTAATTTCTAAATACGCGTATATCCACAAACATACTACTAACAGTTCAGTAACAAACATATTTATAGTCATGTGGCGTGAACTCATCTTCTCCACTACACGTAATGTAGCACTGTGTAAGTAATGTACAGTACTGTGCAAATAAAGGAAAGATGCTGCAAAAAATAAGCAATACTGCAAACCATCAAAAAGCAAAGAAAAAATATTAGCTGTGAACATCCTCAAATATTTTCAGTCAACTATACTATATCTGAATATTTGTTTTTTGTTTTTTTTCAAACTCATTTTGAAAATTAACATTTAGAAACTTGTCTTTCATTAAGAAATGACATAAAAATGTCTTCATTCAAAAACAGCAGGGTTGTGATATTCATACAGCACTCTACAACTACAACACTAAAAACTACAACCCCCCCCCCCCCCCTTTTTTTTCCTTTAAACACAATGTGATTTGTGTTTGTGTGCAAAAGGACTGACACCCTCAAAAACTAACAGCAGTAAAATCAAAACATCTTTGGTACAGTCTCAACAAATCCCAGATCACTAGAAGTTTCAGTGTTGCCATGGTAACCTGGCATTTATTTGTATTATTTTTCAATTCACAGCAGGTTTTATGCAACATCTGATTCACTGATGCAAATCAATAAAATCCTGAAATAGCCACATTTCTGTGGTGCTCCAGCTGTGTTTCACCATTTTTTATTTTATGTCAGTCTTTAACAATGTGAGATAAGATTTCCCGTTATCTGTTTTCTAAGAACCAGACTTATGATGTCACAAGCATCTATAGATACTTGCCTTCCTCTACTGGCTGGTGACGGCACATCATCAGAGGAATGCCTTCAGAGTAACCCCTCTGGTCATGACTTCTACACACAATTCTGGCCAGCCCTTTGACAATATGCACCACCACCACCCCCGTTTTTTTTTTTTGTTTTGTTTTGTTTTTTTTGTTTTTACTCCAATCAAGATCACAATGTACACATTTAGAAAAATCCCAATACAGACACAGAGTCCTATCAGGCTGATCTCTGGATACTGCAGAGTGAAGCAGATGAGAGTCTGCAACTATGCATGGATGTGATTGGGAACTGTCATCAACACGTCAAAATGTGAAAAAAGATGCTTATGTTGGTCAGCTGTTAGACTGCTGTGACCCTGAGTGTCTTCATGTTCACGAGTCCCATCACTGAGTCATAACAAATCAACAACAGGTGTCGGCTGCTTCAACATAAACAATTATTAGCCGACAACATTTTTATTTATGCTCAGTACATCATAGTTTCTATTATTTACAAGTATATTCTATTCCTTGAGTCAAACTGTAATTAGATTTCAAATGATAGTTTTTTTCAAATTTAACTGATGTTGCATACATTAAAAAAAAAAAAATCATTCCAATCATTTAATTTATTTATAGTGACGAAATTATTTCTACTCTCCACGAGCTTTGCTGCTTCCAGATCAGCTGATATGACTGAGAGCTTTGTTTTATCCAATCAGGATTCCCTCTGCTGTTTCTGGTTGAAAAAGCTTGTGTGAGGCATTCAGAAAGTTATGCTGTTAAAATAAATGGGAACAATGTTGTGGATTGTCATGTTCTTTAACCAATTCAGTTTTGAGTTTGCTGTGTTTGGGGGTGTTTTTTGACAATCTGCACCCTGGTAGCAGCTTCTAGTTTGCTTACAGCTGCTTCATCATTGGCTGCACCGTTCTAAAACTGTGTCCTATGAAGAGCTGGCCTTCAAAGACTGCGGAGGTCAGAACAAACTTTCTGAAATAAGCCTGCCTAGCCCCTGGGCCAAGCTGCTATTACTTCATTAGCTCCTCCTGCTCTTATCCTCTGGACAGCTACATGGGACAAGTGTAGTGCTCGCAATCGTCTAATAACAATACTTATTTACAACAGCAGTGTAATTTTTATGGATGTGTAATTTGTGCTTATGGCATTTTGTTTTGTTTTTTTGCTTGATTTCTGGCTGATGAGTAAATGTAGCTGTTTAGATTTTTCTCATTTGCCTGTATTACTGTTTCTGCTTCAGCCCCCTGACAGGCATCAGAAAGCTTTTCTCTTTTCTTGCTCTCCTTCTAGCTCTCTCATCCAACCACTCCATACACAAATCCATCTGTCTCCTAAGGAGCCATGTTACACTAATATTTGGTAATGACACTGACTTGGGATATATCTTTCTGTCAGATATCTGTCAGAACATAAGAAATAATCAAATTTAGATAGAGGTTGTTGTTGCATACTGACAAAAATGAACATTGATCTTGTATCAGTGCAATACACATAGCAAAATGAGTATATATTTAAAACAAGAGTCACCAGGAGATGACATATTCCCCCCAGTCCCAACAAATGAGTAACACAAAGTGCCGGGGGATGTTAAATATGAATGAAATTGGTCAAGTGGTTCTTGCAATATCACGCTAACAAGGGTGGCAAAGACACTATCTTGAATATCTTCTTGTGACCTTGAAATTAACCCCAAGGTCACCGTAATCGACTGGTGTCAGGGAATCGCCTAAGTATACACTTATGATAAATATGAATGAAACTGATATCGCACTAACAAGTGAAAACGGACAGACGGCTGGACGGACATGCTGATCACGTTATCTGGGGAATAAAAATAAATCAGATCAATATCTCTTGAGGTTCTTGATATATAAGAAATTAAAATTACATAGTTTGCATATTTTGTGAAAATCTGCATTTTGCCATTTTTAAACCTCCATTTCTCAGTGAATAAACACATCAGAACATTTCTGCTTGCAAGAATGCTTCACAATATTGAAAAGAATTGCTAACTTGCAAGAAAACCTAATGACAAACTCTTTAGGATCAAGTAGTTACATGTAAAAACCCTCAATTTCACCCCTGCCACTAATCCTCGCTTGTGATTTTAGTGTTTTAATACATTTTCTTGCATCAGGGGAACCTCCTAGAGGGCTGTGACATGACATGATGACTGTCAATCTGAGTGAAGGCAGTGTGATGTACGCTGGTTGGCTGCTCGTTACGTTATCTTTGCAGTTACCTAAAGTTCATGTTTAAACCGTAAAACATCAAGCCTCAATTGCATTAGTATGTCATAAGAGTTTGACATTAAAATGTTAGAAATCACTGCCATTTTTAAATGTGTATATCAGCAGATATATCATGTCACAAATTTTTTTTACTCCCCAATATCAGCACTGACACAGAAAAAAATCCAGATTAGTCAAATGCTAATCTTCACTATGCTCCAAAGTTCATATTCCACACAAAGCATTACTCTACTTTCATCCCTCTCAGACCTGAATGGATTCTTTTTTTTTTCATAACACACTTATAGAGTTTCCAATCTATGTTTTTCAATTGTTCGTGTGCTTCTTAGATGCACATTTTTGGCATTTTCGGAAGATCGTAACTCCAGTCTGTTAGTCAAATCAGGACAGCATTTACCAACATTTAAAACCAAAACAGTACCTAAAACAGGTGACTAAGAGAGACTCAGCCCTGGTGGTACAACCGATCATAGTTGATCCGTGATCCGTACAGACTGCCGCTACATGGTTCGACATGAATATGAGCTGATGATTAACTGCAAAGCTTACACAATAGGGTGAAATCCAGATTTACTGACATGGTGAATTGTTCTTGAAGTACCAAAGTTATACACTGAGATCTGCATTGCACTATTTCTTTGTTTCTTTATTACTTTTCATGATTTTGCCAAAGGCTAGTTTTTTATATTCACTGGTACTGTTCATATTTCAATTCAGTACAAGAATTACCATAAGCATTTTATTTTAAAATATTATTTGAACATTGGACACCTTGTTTTTGTTCAGAGCCATTGGCAAAAGGCTCACTGTTCTTTAAGTTCTTCTGAGCGGAAACCGTAGGTTTTGTGACCTGTGCCACCCCTAAGCCCGACGGTCAGGGTAGTTTTGCTGGGAAATGTTTGTACTTCGCTAAAAAGAACTGATAGCAGGAGAGGTGGTGAAGTGGTTAGCTACCTTTAAGCATGGCACCCTGCTAACCTGGTAGCTGAAGACAAATGTCTAGAAATGCAAACACTTTGGAGAAATCCCTTTAAAGAAGGAAAAACTCACCCAGCTCTGTGACTTGTCTGTCAAAAGGACAGCGCACTGCTCTGCCATGGAGAGGCAACCGGGTAAGACAATCATGGCACACTGTGTGTCCACAGAGCAGAAGACGAGGGACTTTGTCCCCCTGGAGGGAGAAGACATCCTCACACACACCGCACTCAAGGACCTGTAAATGAATGTGCAACTTGAATTCACAAAAATGTGGGTCAGTGCCACCTGTCCCTGTCCCACTGTCAGCTGTCTGACAAATCCATACAAGCAACTAAAGAAATGATGACTACACCGTCAGCCGATCTTCACCTATTACCTCTACACTCAAACTCACCTGAAACATTATGCACAAGTACAGACTTGTAACGTTTGGTGCTAAAATGATCACATGCAAACACACATTTGACTGGAAAAACAATGCAATTCTTTAATAATCTTTAAGCACTTATTAGTTATGAACACAGGTGAGCAGGGGCCAAACAGTTAAGTGCGCTTGTTTCCAATGGGGAAGGTTCCCGGTTCAAACCCCACCCTCGCTCCATATAATGTGGAGTTTTGTCGGGAAGGGCATCCAACATAAAACCTGTGCAAAAATCAACATGGCGACCTTGAAACAAGGGAGCAGTCGAAGGGACTTACACAGAATGGGCCTCATGTATCAATGTGCGCACGGCGATATTTGAGCGTATATGGGGTGTATGCTAAAACGGCTGCGCTACTTGGCATTTATCAATGTGGTCGTTGGCGTACGCTGCGCTGAAAATATACACCAGGTCGAGAGGTGGTGTAAATTATACACTAAAATGAACCAGCGCTGGAATCCACATAAAAATGTAAATGATCAACATGATAAACAGTGCCATTATACAAATCAATGCATATGTTACAAAAATAACACTTTCCTGATTATACTACATAATAATCAACACAAATCCCGCTTTTGCGGGATTGTTAGTTTCTAGCACGATCCGTGGCCACAGCGCTGACTGCAAAGAAAGCGCTGCTCGCCTTTTTCTCCAGAGCCTGGAGCCAGAGCAGCGCTGAGCTTAACTTTATGTGGTGTGATCGTTTTAGACAATGGAATTGATAATTACAACTGTAGTGTTGTCATTCCCTTCGCCCGTGCTGCAACCAGGTTTTGTCGTCTCCATTCGTTTGTCACAATAAAATAAATAAAGAAATACATTTTAAGAATAAAGAAATCCAAAAAATTAGGCGTGTCTTATTAATTGAGCGAGCAAATATCCACGTCAAGAATTACTGACATGTGAAAAGAGAATACAGTGGTCCCTCGCTATAACGCGGTTCACCTTTCGCGGCCTCGTCGTTTCGCGGATTTCTTTAGTCCAATTTTGCATGCCTTTTTTTTTTTTTTACAGTGTATTGCAGTCTGCATGTCTGTTTATAAGAATCTTCTCGCCCAGAAGAAAAAAGACCGCCAACAACTACTCATAACTGTGTTTGTCACTCGGAAACAGACACCTGCAGCCAGGTGTGAGTGGAAAAAGGCACGGTGTCAGGACGCAGAGACGCGATCGGTGAAATACTGGTCAGTCACTATTAATCATTTCTTATGTGTCCAACTTCGTACGTTGATCGTTAAAATTAAATTCGTTAGTTCTAAAAGCCATCATAATTATTTATAGGAAAACGTTCTATTTTTATTTCTCAAACAAATGTTTGGGCCTGAAAACAGGTTGGTCTTATTTTCCTACTAAGGTTTGAACTTTGAGAGTGTTTACACACGAGAGAAAAGTGAGAAAATGTTCATGCCTGATTGAGAAAGTGTATAAAGTGGTTTTACAGGTTTGAAACGTCTATTGTAAAAAATAACGCCGACTACGTCGCAGTTTCGCGTATTACAGGCTATTTTTTAGAACGTAACTCCTGCGATAAATGAGGGACCACTGTAACACTTTTTTGATTATACAAAATAATTAATACGACGGCCACTTTTGACGCTCTATTGGCACGCGTCGTGATTGGTGAAGTTCTTTTTCTTTGCCGTCTTCCTGGCTTCCATGTCGGAAAATGAGGGTGTGTCTGAAGCGGAGTCTGAATATTTATGGGCATGTTTATTATAATTACGATTGTTTTCACCCGCCGCATTTATCAAGGTGACGTCATGCGTATGCCGGAAATGGGCAGGTGCGCACTGCTTGATACATGTCACGGCAACTTTGGTGTACTTCAAATTTACACCGTAAATTTACGCCACAAGTGCGCAACTTTGATACATGAGGCCCAATGAGATCAACCCCGGCATTCATGACTTTCTTTTGTATGCACATCACTTATGTGGGGACACAGGATCAGAGGTGCACACAAACCAAACGTGACAGTTGTATGGAAACCATGTTTTGCTTTATTCTGTGATAATCTGCCGAGTATAGATTTGTTTAGATTAATTACAAATCAGGGATAAAGTTCCCTGAGTAATATCATCAAGAATGCACTGGGTACCAGAGAAGCTGAGGCTATTTTGGACGGATTACTGTACATGGAACCTTTTGACCACCCATCCAGTCTGCCATGTAAGTCTTCTTCAGACGAGTTAGGGGATGGATACATGAACATTTCCGAGACACCAGACAATCCAGAAGAAGTTATAGGTTTCTGTGGCTGTGACTTTGAAAATTGTGCATATTGCAAATTTTGAATTTTGCAGCAGCACTCTAAGCTTCATAGTGGAGAGCCGAGAAGGATTTTCTTTCAAAAAAACAAATCATATCTCAGCTTGCATCTCCGATGTGCCTTCAGGCAAATTGTAGCTTAACTTTCAAGTTTTCTTAAAAAAAAAAATCTCTACAGACATTTCATAAAGGTGTATAACTGGTTATGCAATATTCAAAACTAGAACATGTAAAAGCTCAAGGGGTTCACAAACTGTCAAGCAGCACTGCAAGTGTGTGTATGTGTGTGTCATATATATATATATATATATATATATATATATATATATATATATATATATATATATATATATAAACTGCATGTAGGTCACAGCTGTAAGAAATAAATCATGGAGTAAAATATTTTATCATCATTATTATTATCATGTTCCCACAATTTTCTTACCACAAGCTTGATCACGCGAGTTGCATGAATGACTACATTGTCACTACACCATCCTGTCCTTATCAGTATTGTGCCACGCACTGCACAACATATCCTGTGTCCACACACAGGTGCAACAATAAACTACAGGCAGCACGCCAACCAAACATGCCAATCTATATTTTAACACACACTCGAACATGCTCCATCCACGCATCCATACATGTAGCCTGACAAATACTTTGAAGCAAACCTCAATTTGTAAGAGGAGGAAAGAAGTAGAGGCAAGAGGCATATCTAACTGAGCTGATACTTAGAAGCTTTTCCTTATGTTCCTTACAATATATTTGCTTTATTATTTACAAAGTGGCTATTGGTACAGTATCATATTCTTTTACAGAAGGCCATTCGTACAGTGTCCAATAAGATACTGCAGTGATTATCGTGAGATAAAGAGGGACATCGTGGCACCAAAGCTGTACAGGAAACTGATGAATTTCAAGATCAAGACTTGATTATGTTGCAGTCATGCATGGGGAACTTGCTACTAGTCCTCGTATTAAGGAGAGCATGTTGCAATTGTTTTTACATTTATGGTAGGCTATATGTTGCACTAAAGTAGGTTACGTAATGTTACAAAAGTGTGATAATTAAACAAAAGCATTTTATTATGGTGAATTACCATTATACGTATGTTCATTTTCAATTTAACAGATTTATAGTCAACAAGTACAATTAAAGGTGATTAATAGTGTATGTCAACAGAATCATAGATTTTATTTTTGTAAATTGAACAAAGATGGATCTGGTTTGTTAGCTATTTATTTCTGAACTTTAAAATCAATTTGGGGTTGTAATAAACACCATCAAATAATATAAGAAAAGTTAGGACCAGTGGACCCTCTCCCACACAAAAACCGTGAAGTTGGGTAGTTTAAATGGTGCACAGTTAAGTCACCCCACTGAGAACTCGCCACAGTTGAAATCACCCCACTCTAGTAACGCAATATTTCACTTCTAATATGTTCATGTAATAAATTATTTATGCACACCAGTGGCATAA